>NW_027411996.1:0-87016 GCF_047663935.1 Musca autumnalis
CATATGGACATGTGATTGATTTGACAAAGCTGAGACTTGGATGCTTCTGCATCTACCTTCAAAACAGAATTCGGTATCGTCATATAAATTGCATGGATTGTGTGTCAAAGTTTGCTTAACAAACGACGTAAAATGCGAAACTGCAGATATTATGGGTCACGATATATTCGCTCTCATATGGACATGTGATTGATTTGATAAAGCTGACCCATGCATTTAATGAGACTTGGATGCTTCTGCATCTATCTTCGAAACGGAGTTCGATATCGTCATATAAATTGCATGGATTGTGTGCTAAAGTTTGCTTAACAAACGACGTAAGAAGCGAGACTGCAGATAATATGGGTCACGATATATTTGCTCTCATATGGACATGTGATTGATTTAACGAAGTTGACCCTTGCATTTCATGAGACTTGGATGCTTCTGCATCTATCTTCGAAACGGAGTTTGATATCGTCATATAAATTGCATGGATTGTGTGTCAAAGTTTGCTTAACAAACGACGTAAGAAGAGAGACTGCAGATATTATGGGTCACGATACATTTGCTCTTATATGGACATGTGGTTGATTTAACACAACTGACCCGTGTATTTCTTGAGACATGGATGCATCTGCATCTATCTTCGAAAGGGAATCCGATATCGTCATTTAAATTGCATGGATTGCGTGTCAAAGTTTGCTTAACAAACGACGTACGAAACGAGACTGCAGATATTATGGGTCACGATATATTTGCTCTCATATGGACATGTGGTTGATTTGACACAACTGACCCTTGTATTTCTTGAGACATGGATGCATCTGCATCTATCTTCGAAAGGGAATCCGATACCGTCATTTAAATTGCATGGATTGTGTGTCAAAGTTTGCTTAACAAACGACGTAAGAAACGAGACTGTATATATTATGGGTCACGATATATTTGCTCTCATATGGACTTGTGAGTAGTTAATAAATATATGTTATAGATCAAAGGAAAATGCCGACGTAATGAAAACAAATATGTAATTTGATACTTTATGTAAACAAACAAACAAGTGGGTATATGTATGTATGTGTGAGTGTGGGAAATTCTTGTAATTCCGTCTGTCCGTCCGTAATGTAAACAAATAATACGTGTTACCATGAGGCAATTCTAGGAATTCCGTCCGTCCGTGGGAACTTTTTGGAATTCCGTCTGTCCGTGGGCATGTTGAATCGTGTCCATGATCAACGTGGGTGGTCCTGTTTGTCCGTCCGTCTGTCCGTAAGCATGTCCAATCAAGATTAAAATCAACGTCTGTCCGTCCGTTTGCCAGTTCATTGATCTAATTTCCCAATGTTGTGAAATAATCAGGGTTTAAATAATTATGAATGAAACTGTACGCAACAAGAATTTCTTTGAGTGCATAAATCGAAACGATCCACCTGAATTCATTGGATCTTTTCGATTTGTTTATTTCAGAAGTCAAGTTAAGAATTGACAAAGACTTGAATATTGGATTGAAGGGATGTCTTGAGATATTAAAGCATATGTGGGTGCGTGTGTATGTTTGATTCTTTGTAGTCATGAGGAATGTATGGCATTACGTTGCAGCACTTTGTTATGAGTAAGAGGCTGAAAGGGGAAAGCATCGAATGCTTTAAGATTAGCTAGAGCATTCACCATATGTTTGTATGCATGTTGACACTGTTTATATTTGTAACAAAAAGAGGAAGCATTGATTGATTGCAACCTTTCTATTGAAGCAATGACCATTGTTGAGGCATTGAGTCTATATGTATGTTTGTGTGTATATCGTTTGACTTTAGCTGTTGTGACTGCTGATCCAGATCAACGTGGGTGGTCTCGTTTGTCCGTCCGTATATCTGTTCATTGATCTAATTATGAAGCAATGACCATTGTTGAGGCATTGTGTTTATTGTATGTTTGTGTGTATGTCGTTTGATTCGTTTGCTTTACTTTAAGTCAGAGGACAAATGTCTTGAGTATTCACTGTGTGTTTGAATGTGAATTCGATCGATCTTTTCGATTTGTTTATTCTTATTATTCGATGAAGGCGACAAAGTCTTTAATATTGAATTGAAGGGTGGATTGAATTTTTGGTTGTTTCAAATTGATCTTTGCAATGGATTTAGATAAGAATACAAATATGATTGGGAGAGTTAAGGAGGAAAGGGGAACCAATGTGTACAAATAGGAAATCGTTGACCACTGTTGAGGCATAGCCTTTAAATTTATACTGTGTATGATTGCATTAAATCAAAAGGAGGAATCATTGAACTTTCATTCAGTATTATACAATATCGGATTTGTTTTGATTAAATGTTATGAATCTGGGTTATTGGACTTTTTACAGACGACCTCACGTCTGGTTCTTTAAACCCGGTATGTATGTATAAATAAATGTACATATGTATAATTGAATTCATATTGACCTTGGAAAGGAATATGTTAAAATTATAACGTTGATTTCCTTACATCTGTGTATGGAAAAGTGAAGATAGGTTTATTATAGGAGACTGAAGGGGAAAGGGGAATAGCGAAAAAATCAATCTTTACAAATAAGAAATCGACAAGAACTTTTAGTATGCTTAATGAATTCCACAATATTGTGAAATTCATGTTCTTTTCGATTTGTTTATTTCAAAAGTTAAACTAGGAATCGTCAAAGACTTGAATATGGAATTGTAGGGATGGTTTGGATATAAGTGGATCTTTGCAGTTATGAAGAATGTATGGCATTAAAGCTCCCCATGAATTCGTTAGATCTTTTAGATATGTTGATTTTGGAAGTCTAATTAAGGTTTTATAAAGGCTTGAATATGATATTGAATATTGGTTTGGGTTATTGGAACATACACATGTGTGTGCGTGTGTATGTTTTATTCTTTTCAGTAATGAGGAAAGTATGGAATTATGCTGCAACAATATGGTTTAAATTATGATTAAGAGATTTGAAGGGGGAATGCAGGGAAAGAATAGAATTAGCTTTGTTTCAAGCTAGAGCGTTAACCATGAATGTTGTGTCTGTTTAAACGTTAATAACAAAAGGAGGAAGCATTGTTCATCTTCTGATCTAAAATGTTGTCCCTGTGTTTAGAGAAAATGTCACAACACTATACACAGTCACTATTTCGTGCCACAGTTCGCTTTTCGCTTCAACAAATTCTTATTAAAGCTCACCCTATCCCTAATTTGGTTCAACAGCTCTCTCTTAGGGTTCAAAAGCTTCATATTATAACTCAAGAGCTCCCTAATATTATTCAACAGGTTCCTACTCAACCCTCTTCACTTAAAATCGAACCTCTTCATACAAGGAACACATTTTTGATAGTTCTCAAACATACCATTTGCTTCAAATTTATGAAAGTTACAAAAATTACAAAGCGTACAGATATGATATTTTCAAGAATATTTATTTCAAGCAAATAAATATTAGTGTTCCTCACTCAGATTGAAAATTCGAAGGAAAAGAAACTTAAACAATGACATCTAGGGGTTGAGCTATCGATACCTAAATTATTACGAAGATATTATAAATGCTGACTTGTGTACATAACTGTACCATATTACTCATTAAAACAAAACAAAAAAATGAAATAAAAAACAAGTAAGAAAAGCGTTAAGTTCGGCCGGGCCGAACTTTTTATACCCTCCACCACAAATTTCAGCCATTTCGGTGGATTAATGTGGCCACAACCTTCAAAATACCGAAATTCGGAAGGTACCGTTCTATGGGGGCTATATGATGGCGTGGACCTATACCTACAAATTTCTGGGGGAAAGTTTTATACGCCTAAAGAAGACTAAATACCAAATTTCAGCCATATCGGTGTGATAATGAGGCTAAAACGTTCAAAATATCGAAAATCGGGAGATTTTGTATTATGGGGGCTATATCGACACGTGGACCTATATAAACATTTTATGGTAGAAATGTTTCTTAGCCTCTGGAAACACAAAATACAAAGTTACAACCGATTCTTTGGTCAAATGGGTCTAATACATTCAAAATCTATTAAAATGACGCGTACTTTATATGGGGCCTTATATGGGGGCTATACCAAAACGTGGACCTATATAACCCAACTTTGGTAGGAATATTTTTTGGCCTCTGGAGACACAAAGTACCAAATTACAACCAATTCGGTGGTCAAATGGGTCTAATACATTCAAAATATATTAAAATGACGCGTACTTTATATGGGGCCTTATATGGGGGCTATACCAAAACGTGAACCTATATAACCCAACTTTGGTAGGAATATTTTTTGGCCTCTGGAGACACAAAGTACCAAATTACAACCAATTCGGTGGTCAAATGGGTCTAATACATTCAAAATATATTAAAATGACGCGTACTCTATAAGGGGTCTTATATGGGGGCTATACCAAAACGTGGACCTATATAACCCAACTTTGGTAGGAATGTTTTCTGGCCTCTGAAGACACAAAATACCAAATTACAACCAATTCTGTGGTCAAATGGGTCTAATACATTCAAAATATATTAAAATGACGCGTACTTTATATGGGGCCTTATATGGGGGCTATACCAAAACGTGGACCTATATAACCCAACTTTGGTAGGAATATTTTTTGGCCTCTGGAGACACAAAGTACCAAATTACAACCAATTCGGTGGTCAAATGGGTCTAATACATTCAAAATATATTAAAATGACGCGTACTTTATATGGGGCCTTATATGGGGGCTATACCAAAACGTGGACCTATATAACCCAACTTTGGTAGGAATGTTTTCTGGCCTCTGAAGACACAAAATACCAAATTACAACCAATTCGGTGGTAAAATGGGCCAAATATCTTAAAAATTCCTTAAAACGACGACGCGTCACGCGTCATTTTGTATGGGGGCTATACGAAAGCGTGGACCTACATAGCCCGCTTTCAATACCAAAAGTCCTACGTAAATATAATATATTTTCCCAAAATTTCATCAACCTACGTCAATCCGTTCGGACGCTAGAGTGATTTCCACAGACGGACAGACGGACAGACGGACGGACATGGCTATATCGATGTAGAATTGCACGCTGATCAAGAATATATATACCTTGTGGGGTCTACAATGATTATTTCGAGTAGTTACAAACGTAGTGACAAACTTAATATACCCCCATCCTATGGTGGAGGGTATAACAATGATATTCAGAAGACCATAGATATATAAAACCCTATATGTATGTTTATATAGTTTTGTCGTCTTGGACAGTCATTTCTTTTGATGTATTCCTTTTATATTTAATATAAACATTAAACCCCTATAAAAGTTGGGTTAGACTCTGAAACTATATTCAGTTTTCAAAATTCCTTTAAAGGAGTGAGACATTTCATCAAGAAAAGTAAGAAACCTAAAAATGGTCAGTAATATCAACGGAGAGCTAGGAGTTGAGTTCGAGAATGAAACAGAGTTCGAAAAGATTTGTTGCAATATGTTAGACCATTACGAGGCAACACAAAATACACCACAACAAATTGAATTATTTGAAATGGACTATGAGTTCGAGGCAGCTTGACTAAAAGCTGTAAATGATTTCGAGGCAAAGTATAATTAGTCTCTGCGAGTGGAAATCGATGCTGAAGGATAGGAGAACGAAACCCGAACAAACCAATCTTTGGAGAATTCAGAAGAAGATTATCCGTATATACCAGAAGCACAAAACGTATGGGCATTGGATGAAAACGATCCATGGTTTATAGTCTAGCAGACGACACTCAAGCTTTTGATATGTATATTGGAGATGACTAAATAAATGAATAATATTGTTTGTCTACAAAATATAAAGTATTTTCTTTTTTATTCTAGGATAATAAACAATAGAAAAGGTGAATACACATCTGTGGGACTGTAAGTTTTAGTAATCTACTACTGTTAGTCATGCAATAATGAACATGTAAATATGCATATGGTTTTGAGGTTGGTTTCAGGTTAGGTTCGGTTGGGTTCGGGTTAGGTTGGCTTCGGGTTAGGTTGGGTTCGGGTTAGGTTAGGTTGGGTTCGGGTTAGGTTGGGTTCGCGTTAGGTTGGGTTTAGGTTAGGTTGGGTTCGGGTTATGTTGGGTTCGGGTTAGGTTGGGTTCGGGATAGGTTTGGTACGGGTTAGGTTGGGTTCGGGTTAGGTTGGATTCAGGTTGGGTTGGGTTCAAGTTAGGTTGGGTTAAGATCAAGGGATACACTATTTATATTGTGACAATGTCCCACATTTAACTAACTATGGAAGAAGAAATGTTGAAACGATTGGTTTAATCCCGCAATGTTTTGAAAAGAAAATTTTCAAAACATTAAAAGGGGAGAACAAACAAGAACAACCCAATTGGAAAATACCTTCAAACCAATAACAGATTAACTAAACAAATTAGTTAAAACCACAAGTGAAAATGTATCCAAATACATGATACCCACGACAAAAATATGCATGAATATGAGAAAACACCGTTTTCCAGTATCAAGAAACATAAGGAAGATTTTAAAAACGAAATCACTGCAAACGATGAAGAGTACGAAGAAGATAATAATAATCAAGATGAGTCAAGCAACGATGAGGGTGGAGAAGAATCTTTTTATTCTGATCATGATGATTATGAAAACAATCTTCTTCAATTGAAAATCAATAATAATCTGGACACTGTATACGGTCCACATAAAGATGTTAATGGCGAATGGAAATTTGGAGATAAACCTTTAGAAATAAATAATGAAAAAAATTATCATAGGAAACCAGAATTGGGCGCTCACACCAGGCTTATTTGAACTTCTCTTTCATCAAAAACCCAAAAACTACGATGAATCAGAGTTGGAGATATATAATGTAATGAACACGAGTAAGTCGTGTGAATGCATATTTCTGTAGCATCGAAGCATCCTGGTAGTTGGGATGAGGAAGAACGGGAGGAGCCTTTATTCCCTAGCTTCAGCCGGATTTGGGGGTTCTTGTTCCTCTCAGCCCAACCCATGTTCACATCACATTAATTACACTGCTCAACAAAATTGAAAAAGTTGAATGTTTCAACCGAAGTTGTTGTTGTGTCTAAATGAAATCGGCGAGCTATTTTCAAATCTGGTCACGGTCATCCGTTCTTGTTCTTGAGATATAGCTCAAAATCGGTTTTTAACGAGTTTTGCCCAGATTTTGTTTATTTTCGGATACAAACAAATATATTTTTGCGGGTTTTTCGATACTAATATATTAAGAAGATGTTGTACGCTCGATACAAAACGTTTTTTGAAATAGTTATGGCGAATATTTATCAAAAAATATAGAAAACTTATGATGAATCTTGTAAAAATTGCATATTTTGAGTACTTTAAGCTGTGATTACGTCATCGGGGGGAAGTCATAGAAGCTTCATATGGCATTCCGGATATGCTCAGGGTGTCTACTATATAGTCCTGTATTCAAATATATAACATAAAGTTCATAGCGCCCACGATTCGCCCATAACCTAAAAATCGTCATGAAGACTGCTAAAGGGAAATCATTTACCTGTGATATCATTACCAAATATGCCATTTACTTTTCAATGGCAGTCTTCATGACGATTTTTGGGTTATGGGCGCTATGAACTTTATATTGAATATTTGAATACAGGACTATATAGCAGACACCCTGAGCATATCCGGAATGCCATATGAAGCTTCTATAACTTCCCCCGATGACGTAATTACAGCTTAAAGTACTCAAAATAGGCAATTTTTACAAGATTCATCGTATGTTTTCTATATTTTTTGATAAATACTCGCCATAATTATTTCAAAAACGTTTTGTATCGAGCGTACAACATCTTCTTAATATATAAGTGTCGAAAAACCCGAAAAAAAATATTTGTTTGTATCCGAAAATAACCAAATTCTGGGTAAAACTCGTAAAAACCGATTTTGAGCTATATCTCAAGAACAAGAGCTGATGGAGAAAAACCGTGACCAGATTTGAAAATAGCTCGCCGATTTCATTTAGAAACAACAACAACTGCGGTCGTGTTGACCTGTGTTATTAAAGACTCCTTAGTGTATTTAGAGATTAAAATAAAATGGACCAATATATTACTCTATGTAAAAAAATCCCCACGAAAAAAAAAAACAAGATTTTACTAGAAAATTGCTGATATTAGTCGATGCCTGTCATGTTGGTATACCCTCTGGTGACATTGAGAGTATATGCCTCAGAACCCTCACCTTCCGTAACCCTACTGGCTGTAAATATTATGTGTAGAATCCCTATCGTCATGACTACAAATCAATTAACCCATTTTAACAAGAAAACGTCGTATTTTTTCTTTTAGCAATTCATGATGAACTCATAGATAGGTTTATTTCAAGACATTATATTCGACTTAAGTTTTGAGTATAATTCAATACAATTTTTTTGGGAAGAAAATGTAAGTAACTTATTCTACATACTTTGCTTTATAAGAAATCGTACAATATCAAAGAAATTAATGAAAATGTTTCTCCCAAAATGGGATTATTCATTACAATACTTAAACTAATAAGGGAAGTATGAACAAATTTAGTATCACTCCGTATTACCGTCAATAGATATACGCAACGAGATTGCAAAATTTGGCTATTTGAACTATTGTATTATTTATACGTATATCAATATCTCAGAAAACAAACTAAAAAATTTTGTTTGGATTTGTCTCATCACATTTAAAATTTGGAATGCCTTACGAAAATGCTATGACTCTCAAAGGGTAAAATTTATCATTATGAATGAACGTTTTGAACAAAAAAAATAAGCAATGTAAGAATGATATGAAAAAAGTAAAGAAACAGAATTATTTGTGAGAAATCATAATGTTTGTAGCAATCACACTCAATGTTAACAGCAGAGAATATTACAAATGCAAAAGAAGTAATATAAAATTACAAATAACTACTCTTCTCTTCTGTTTTGTGATTGCTTTACATTAGGAAATCTCACCCACAATGATCGACGTATCAAAACAAAATCAATAAGTAAGTTTGTAAAGAGTTTTTTGTGGTTTCTGGCTTACCCCTTTCCTCCGGTCTGCTGAAGGCCTCCGCTGGACTGGATGCAGGTGTTGTTGTTTATAATTTTTCAGGAGAAATTAAAGAGCTAGATGAGAATTTAAAATTTATTGATTTTGTTTTCTTTTTCTGTTTATCAATGAAATTATTTTTGTCAATGAAATACACTTTTTTACGTTTCTTTTACTATTTGGAGTGAGACAATGATTTTTACGCATAAAAAAATATTGTACTTATAGATACGTGAGAGGAACGTAACCCCTATTTAAGACATTTATATAGACTTTGAATATTATTATTTTTTCCAAATATCATCAAATATTTAATATCAATGAAAATATTGAATTACGGATAAGATTCTAAATTATGGATTTCAAAGAATAAGGCTTCAATTGTACCGGGATATATATGCAAATATTAAACGAATAATACTTTTAAATTTAAAACATTAAACTTTCTGGGGCATATGTACGTATTCACTATTGGTCGTAATTAGACTTTAGCTTTATAATTTTCCTCTTTAAAAAAAAAAACTTTAAATTGAATTACTGAGTAGACAAAAATATTTCCATTCACTCCAAAATTTCTCAGTATACACTTCACTGGGTTTTATACGCTTAGCGATGATGTAATGTTAGCATTAATTTCTGTCGTATTTACGAAGCAATACGTATATGATTGATCCAATTGGCTATTCGAAGGAATTCCTGGAGAGGATGACATTCAGACACAATTTGTTGGAGGTATCCACTCTGGGGCTTAATGCTGGAATTTTTCCCCAAGACTCTTATTGACAGAATGGTTGTGAATTTGGGCTGTTGTTTAACACCAAGGCAGAAAAGTTCTTGGCTGACAAAATTTAGAAACTGGGGTGTATGAGGCGCTATACTCCTGCGTTTCAATCTCAGGTCACAATTGGTCTTTAAATTTCATTGGAGAAAATTCACTTCTGCGAAGCTTTGGTGGAAAATATCACCAGTGTGAAGATCCAATTGAAATGGGACCTTGTTGGATACCCACTGGCGAACAATTGCTCTTCAAGTTCCAAGTAATAATGTGATAAATTCGTTGTGTTTGGTGAAACTTGAAAGTGTAATAATTTCAGTCGTATTTATGTCGATCTGCAGTTGAGAATTTTAGTAAATATTTGTAGGCTCCCGTAGAATATGTGTTGAAAATACTGACCTTTAGAAATTTGTGCAAAATAATTATTCGATGGTTTTAGAAATACTGGAATAATTTTTCTAAAATTTTTGGTTGTCTTATCACTTTGCTGGCTGGATTAAGAAGGAAGTTTCGAAATTTCTTTTGGCAAGATCAGTACTTGGTTTTCAAACACGAGTTACCAGGACAAAGCGAAATGTCAAATTTGCAAGAACGATAATTAGCAGCGATATCGAACATCGTAAATCGAATTGGCACTACTTTTTCTTAAGATTTATATATTTTGTGAACAATATTGTAATATTGGAATTAGAAATGAAATTTTATGATTTCTTATTATAATTACTTTGGAACCCGTTTTTTTGAAGTTTTTAGAAGTAATAAAGAATTACTTCTGAGAACACAAGAATCAAATGCATGATGACTTGTAATGCATGACGGGTGTGTCTGGACTAAGCGTACTGTACACATTAATCTTATGGTTTTTGTAGCTTCAAAAGAGAACTGCCAAATATCGGTATTCTATAGTGATCAAAACAAACAAGCAAATAAGATAAAGTCGAGCCAAGAAGGCATTGAAAAAAGAGGAAAAAATATTTTGCAGTTCATCAGTTTTGTGAGTTTTAATTATTTTGACCTTTTTATATGTAAATTCAATATCGAATTTTTCCAGTGCCGTGCCAATGAGGAGGGGCTTCGATAGAAGACAAAATGTAGGTAGCTTTTGTGGTGTGAATCTTTATGTACAAAGGTATATGAAACGAACTGTATCAAAGTGAAGAAATAATATATTATGGTCTTTTGTAGAAACCAGCCGTGTGGAGAAGTAGATTACCTCATTTTGAACAATAAGGAGGCGATGGTTTGAAGAAATTTGAGACAATCCAGAGTTAAAAGTTCCACTTCAACTATACAATTTGTGTTATGAATATCATCTTGATAACAAATAAAATGTGTGTGATCACAGTGTAGTGATATTAAGTTTGGAATTTTTTTGTGGTAAAAATGTAGGGTGTTGGGTGTTGGCAGAAAACGTCCACCACAAACCTGATATTTAAGGCCACCTGTAAACTGAAATAAACGGAAAAAGGACGTTTAATCAAGTTCGGATGTCCTTGGTGTGGTATGTTCCTGTGTGCTTTCCATTTTCATCCTCCAACACATAATAGTTATTGCCCAACTTTTCTTTTACTGTTGCCTTGATAAAGGCTGGTGACAATTTGGCGTTGAAGCTTTTCTCGAGATTGCTTTGAGCAAAGTTTCTTCGAAAAACAGTTTCACCAATATTGAAAGCTCGGAGTCTTGTACGGAGGTTGTATGTACTTTGGTTTCTCTCATACGCTTCTTTAATATGTTTGCATAGATCTTGGCGAATGATCTGCAATTGGTCATCCCTTTGCAGGTTTGTGCTGGGCTCATTTAGGATATTTAGTTTTCTCATGAGTTCGTAGGAGGAGGCATGGGTCACCATATCGAACCCGTAAAGAGCGTGATAGGGCTAGCATTTTATGGATGGTGGATTGTATTTCGAAGCGCACAGCTAATGCCCGATAAATTCTGATCCTATAATTTATGGTCATTTTTTAAATACGCTCGAATGCCAGCAATCAGAGAGCGGTTTACACGCTCTGAAGCATTCGATTGCGGCGAATACAAGGCCGTATACGTATGCTTTATACCTAGTGATGTAAAAAATGCATTCAAGTCGTTAGCTCGAAACTGACTGCCATTGTCACTCACTATATATTCGGGCACCCCATAGACATGAAATATACTTTTCTGCAGGTAGTCTTGGATCAAGTTCGCAGTAAATTTGCGCAAAGGGCAAATCCAATGATACTTAGATAAGTGGTCCAGTACTATCAGCAGTCCCATATTTCCGGATTTACTCCGAGGGTAAGGGCCCAAAAGGTCAATATAAAGGCGCTGGAATGGACGAGATGTTTCCACCAAATTACCCATTGGTGGTCGTAGAACTATATTTGTGGCTTTTGTGGTTTTACATATTTCACAGTTACGAATGTAGTCACGAACATCTCTGACCATTCCAGGCCAGTAGCAGGTGCGCCTCAGTAAATCTAGCGTTTTAGCCATGCCTCCGTGTGAGGCCACAGGAACGTCATGAGCTTTGGATATTGTTTGGGTTCTTAAGGGTGATGGAATCCAGAGTTTCCATGATTGATTTTGTTGTGATTCATCCCCCGAATAATGTTCGGTACGGACGTACACATACTTGTCAATCACTCCAACATCTGGATACTGAACCTCATTTCTCATAATGCGCTTCTTCAGATCTAAGTATTCCATATCATTGTCAAAGTATGGGGAGTCCAAGTCAATGCCGGGGTCCAATGTGTCAGGGCTGCTAACTTCAGCTTCTGGCATACGAGACAGGGCATCGGGGACCACATGATCACTACCTTTTCTGTGGCTAATAGAGAACTTATATGGCTGTAACTTGAACACCCAACGAGCGAGCCTGCCGCTCAAATCGGGTTGTCTCATTAGCCACAGAAGACTGGAGTGATCAGTGATCACCTCGAATTCCTGCATCTCCAGATAGCAACGAAATTTTTTGATTGCTTCTATGGTTGCCAAACACTCTCTCTCTGTAACAGAGTAGTTACGCTGAGAGCTGTTTAGTTTCTTGCTCATAAAAGCAATCGGTTTTTCGTTGCCGTCATGATCGAGTTGAACCAGTACTGCGCCAATCCCGAAGTCACTAGCGTCGCAGTGAAGATAGAATTTCTTGGAGAAATCAGGATTGGTCAGTACTGGCGCTGAAGTTAACAACGACTTAACCCTTTCGAAAGCTATTTGTGCCTCTGGAGTCCATTGAAACTTTCTTTTTGTGGATAGCACTTCTGTAATGGGGAAAGTTTCGGTGGAAAAGTTCTGCAGAAATCTTCTGTACCAGCCGGCTAAGCCGAGGAAGCCGCGGACTTGTTTCAAATTCCTTGGTACTGGCCAATTTTGAATCGCAGATATCTTTTCCGGATCTGTGGTTATACCACCATTACGGATGATATAGCCTAAGTAGTTAACAGAAGATACGCAGAACTTGCTTTTTGAAACGTTTAAAGTTAAATTAGCCTTTCGAAATTGGGCTGAGATACTCAAAAGGACCTCGAGATGTGAGGAAAAGTCCTCAGAAACGATGACCAAGTCATCTAGGTACCCAAATACTGAATGACGCAATTCTGGCGGAATAAGCTCGTCCATTAGTCTACACATTGTTTGAGGGGCATTACACAGCCCGAAAGGCATTACTACAAATTGATATAATGGCCTTCCCGGGACTGTGAATGCCGTCAATGCCTTGGACTTTTGGTCGAGACCTATTTGCCAGAATGCGTCCTTCAAGTCAAGTTTGGTTATAATGTTGGCTTTAGGGAGCCTGGACAGAATACCGTCGATGCTGGGGAGGGGGTACGCATCTTTCTTCGTCACTGAGTTTAGTTTTCGAGCATCCAAACAAAGTCGAACTTTGTTTGGTTTCACAACAAGTCGCATGGGGGAACTCCATGGACTGTTGGATGGCTCTATTACCCCTAACTTAAGCATGCGATCAATCTCCCCGAACATCAACTTTTCCACTGCTGGTGAGACCGGATAAAAACGCTGTTTTATCGGTTTTGCATCACCAACGTCAATGGAATGTTGAATTAAATCGGTTCTGCCAAGACCTTGGACTTCAAAATTTGGAAATAGTTTAATGGCAGCATCTAATTGCTGTCTTTCTTTAACAGATAAAGGGACAAATATATCACCCGATGGTTTCTTATTCACCTCGTCGGCAGGAAAATCAACTGCTGATAGATTTGGAGTGCTAATGCCATTATTATTCAAAGCAATTATGTCAGAGGTACTGAGAAGATTCTGTATAAGGTCAAATGACTTCCAGAAATCTATGCCTAGAATCAGGTTTTGTGAAATAGAAGGAATAATAAATAGTTTAAGCTTTCGTTTTTGACCTCTAAATGTGATATTTACGTCGACCCACCCTAATACATGTTGCATATTTCCATCTGCTGTTCTGACATGCGATTTAGCAGGTTTGAAAATATCATATTTTGAAAAATTTTGTTCGGCTAAGCTACCTCCAATACAGCTTATGTTTGCTCCTGTATCGAGGAGTCCATATTCGTCAAAATCAAGGAAGGATACCTTAGCGTAGTATCGCATGTCCTTGGGGTTTGAAACAATGGTCGATATTCGAATATTTCGACACATTTTTTTAGTTTTGAAAAATTTTCTGAGACGAATCGTGGATCTTTTGGGTTTGTTTGGACGACAGATTCCAGACACATTAAATATCTCATCTCTCTTTTGGAAATATATTTCCCACCTTTTATGTAAAGACAGCTTGGGATATAAGATTCGAGATAAATCAGAGGTATTGTTGTCTATGTTAACATCAGAATGAGGTCTTTTTAGAATGGTTATTGGGGGTTGTATTTTATCAGCAACAAGGCTGACTTTGGACAAAGTTTGGGTATCATTTAGTAAGTCATGATCAGTTATATGGGTAAGTTCGGGTTCTGAAGAAACGTTTAGGCTAGGTCCTTGTGATGGACCGACGACTTTGAGTTTTTTGACTGTGATCTAGTCAAGCAGAAAGAACATTGTGGCTTATATATGTTTTTGGCACCACAGCCATAACAAAATATTGTTCTTCCTTCCTCAACCGATGGGCTTTCAGTAGGGTCACTATTTTCCGAATCATCTCCTTCTATAGGAGCAACATATCTACGAGGAATAGCATTGGCATTCATATTACGAGACGAGAGGTTCTTACGAACAAAGTCGTCGTTTAGAAAGTTCTCTCTCATCTGGACTAGTTTTCTCAGATGAGATAAAGATCTAATCGGTACATATAAAAGATCTTGCCTGATTTCAGGACGCAAATTACGGGCTATTATTTCAATAAGTTCCTCTTCGGACATTGGGGTTGCAAGTTTGTCACAGATAAGAGAGAGAGAGAGCATCAAAGAAGGAATCATAAGATTCACCTGGTCTTTGCTTTCTGCTTCTCATCTCCTCTCGCAAATCAAAAGACGACTTCATTTGTTTATATTGGTTGGTAATGGCTTCACAAAACGAGTCCCAAGTGATAGATCTGGCCTGTTTGTGATAACGCCAGTACCATTCACGGGCTTTTCCTGTCAAGAGAGTATTTAAGTTACTGCAGATGACAGTAAAATCATTATTAAAATGGTCTCTGGTAAGTATTTTTACTCTGTATAGAAATTCTTCTATGGTTAGTCCATTGGGAGAACCGTCAAACTTCAAGTTCCAATTGTTTATTATGGAAGTTACTTTTTCCACATGCATATTGCTAGAAGAAGAAGAAAATTGCGTATTTGGAGACGAGTTTGTTGACGGAAAATGTGCATTTCCATGGTTATTCGGACGGGGATGATTTTGATGAGGATGATTAGTGTTGAAATTATTGTTAGGAAATGTAGGAAAATTTTGATGTTGGTTGTTGCTATGTTGTTGCCTGGAAGGATGAGTTTGGGTATTGTTACTGGTGGTTGGTAACTGTTGGTAAAAGTTTGCGCGTTGTAGAAGACGAGCAAGCGTTGTTTCAATCATCTGATTGATTGTATTATAATCGATATTGTTATTAGTCCCTATTGGGGGAATTGTTGGGTTTTGTAAAGGAGAAGCATTCAAATGTATCTGATTGGAAATACTGTTGTTGGGTGTTGGCAACAGATTGTTGGCAGTTATTGGAGGAATCGTGGGATTCTGTAAAGGAGAAGGATCCAAATGTACCTGATTGGAAATAATGTTGTTCTGATTCGGAGTTTGCAACAGATCTCCGCTTGGACCTGAGGTAGCATTTAGGAATTGATTTTGAGTTTCTTGGAATAAATTCCGAGATGTACTCCTTGTATTATACACTTTACTCATGGCTCCTCGTCCTCTAGAACTTTTACTAGTGTTTTTAGTACCTTGTGGAGGTGGAGGTTTCGGAGCAAACCGCATGACACGAAGGTCATTAGGTGCAAAAGAACGTTTGCATGTCGGACAAGTTGACGACTCAGTTGAGTATGATTCAATGCAGGGCCGATGAAATGAATGCCAACATTCGTTTATAACTAAACATTCTTGCCCTTCCATTGATTCATTACAAATGTGACATAATGGGACTATACCATTTGAACCAACTTGAGGTTGTTCTGCTGGCGGTGGAGACTGTAAAGACTCCGCCATAATGGAAAAGATAATATTTAGATGAAGATTGAGAAAATACAGATTTCTGAGTGTTCAGATAAGGATTTGGATATTATTTTATCTCTTTCTAAATATCTACCAGATAACGAGATATTTAGAAGTGGATAGTACCAACAGGAATTTTACGAATTTATAATAAAAATGGTAAATTCCAACGTTTGTAAGATTCAATCTAGGTAAATAGATATTTGAATCAGAAATGAAAATTATATATTTGCAGATTAAGGTCGATGCAAATGGTATTAAAATACGATGAAAATTAATAATATTATTGACGTTTCTTGATTTATGGGTTTTATTGAAAAGAGTATAGGCATGCGACTAACGTAGATGTAAAAACGGGCTATGGAGTTAAGTGTAGACTTTTAATTTTAAGAAAATTGGACAAACCAGCTAAAGGACTTTTACTCTTAGTCTAAGACTGTTTATCAATGGTCACCTACTCGTCGTTGCAAATAGAATGATATCCAGAGTGATAACAGTGGCTGATGTCAAAGTCTACAAATTACTAAAATCAAAAATCTACTCAAAACCTTATGAGAAGACAAATCACAATTATATTATTTTAAACGATGAAGAAAATGCTACCAACTAGCAAACGGTCAGCTAGATGACGTAAACCTCAAACTGCTGAAATTCCAGTAAGGTATTGATAACTATTCTGACATCGAATATCCTGCTATAAAAGAAATCAAAACTTCTCTAGAAAGATGAACTCTAGAAATGATGAAAAAACAGAGCCAAAAGACTGGGTAAACAAATCTTTAGGGCCCCACGTCTGGGCGCCAAATTATGTAATGAACACGAGTAAGTCGTGTGAATGCATATTTCTGTAGCATCGAAGCATCCTGGTAGTTTGGATGAGGAAGAACGGGGAGGAGCCTTTATTCCCTAGCTTCAGCCGGATTTGGGGGGTTCTTGTTCCTCTCAGCCCAACCCATGTTCACATCACATTAATTATTAAAGACTCCTTAGTGTATTTAGAGATTAAAATAGAATGGACCAATATATTACTCTATGTAAAAAAATCCCCACGAAAAAAAACCAAAATTTTACTAGGAAATTGCTGATATTAGTCGATGCCTGTCATGTTGGTATACCCTCTGGTGACATTGAGAGTATATGCCTCAGAACCCTCACCTTCCGTAATCCTACTGGCTGTAAATATTATGTGTAGAATCCCTATCGTCATGACTACAAATCAATTAACCCATTTTAACAAGAAAACGTCGTATTTTTTCTTTTAGCAATTCATGATGAACTCATAGATAGGTTTATTTCAAGACATTATATTCGACTTAAGTTTTGAGGGTAATTCAATACAATGTTTTTTGGAAGAAAATGTGAGTAACTTATTCTACATACTTTGCTTTATAATAAATCGTACAATATCAAAGAAATTAATGAAAATGTTTCTCCCAAAAATGGGATTATTCATTATAATACTTAAACTAATAAGGGAAGTATGAACAAATTTAGTATCACTCCGTATTACCGTCAATAGATATACGCAAAGAGATTGCAAAATTTGGCTATTTGAACTATTGTATTATTTATACGTATATCAATATCTCAGAAAACAAACTAAAAAATTTTGTTTGGATTTGTCTCATCACATTTAAAATTTGGAATGCCTTACGAAAATGCTATGACTCTCAAAGGGTAAAATTTATCATTATGAATGAACGTTTTGAACAAAAAAAATAAGCAATGTAAGAATGATATGAAAAAAGTAAAGAAACAGAATTATTTGTGAGAAATCATAATGTTTGTAGCAATCACACTCAATGTTAACAGCAGAGAATATTACAAATGCAAAAGAAGTAATATAAAATTACAAATAACTACTCTTCTCTTCTGTTTTGTGATTGCTTTACATTAGGAAATCTCACCCACAATGATCGACGTATCAAAACAAAATCAATAAGTAAGTTTGTAAAGAGTTTTTTTGTGGTTTCTGGCTTACCCCTTTCCTCCGGTCTGCTGAAGGCCTCCGCTGGACTGGATGCAGGTGTTGTTGTTTATAATTTCTCAGGAGAAATTAAAGAGCTAGATGAGAATTTAAAATTATTGATTTTGTTTTCTTTTTTCTGTTTATCAATGAAATTATTTTTGTCAATGAAATACACTTTTTTACTTTTCTTTTACTATTTGGAGTGAGGCAATGATTTTTACGCATAAAAAAATATTGTACTTATAGATACGTGAGAGGGACGTAACCCCTATTTAAGACATTTATATAGATTTTGAATATTATTATTTTTTCCTAATATCATCAAATATTGAATATCAATGAAAATATTGAATTACGGATAAGATTCTAAATTATGGATTTCAAAGAATAAGGCTTCAATTGTACCGGGATATATATCAGGAAAAATGTCTAAAATTGTCTTTTCCATTTCAAAAAAATCAAAAAAATTTTTTGATACTACATCAATGATTTTTGGTACATAGATTAAGAAAAATATCTGCATTCCAAATCTGTTTTCGTTACTAATTTTGATCGTTGCGCGCAAAAGATATGACCGTTTTAATTATGACAATTAGAAAAAATTCTAAAAAAATCGCGGCTTAAAATAGTTAGCTGTTATATCCTATTATCGTTAACTGAATTTGTACCCTTTGCGATGATGCAAAAAATAATCGCAAAGTCTCAATGGATTCGCGAAAAATCAAATTTGTTAAATAATTTCACGTATTTACAAACATATTTGTGAAACAATAGCGCTCATAGTTACGGAAAATATATAAAAAAATTATAACAGCATCCAGACATTTTGAGGTATAAAATGAAACCTAAGTTGTGAAGGTTGGAGCTATAGTATTCATGTTATTTGCAAAAATACGAAGAAAATATTACGAAAAAATTAAAATCATATTATTCTAATTTTATTTTTTTATGGTTTTATAGGAAAAGTTGAAGAAAAAATGTTTGAGTTCTTCGGCATTTTCGTCAAATTTTCACGCAATAATGATGATATTCCGTTGTAACAAATTTTTCGCTTATAGTTTTCCTATTGGATAATATTATTAGAACCTTATATTAAATCACAAGGAATTCCAATTGTGGCATAACGGTAAAATAATGTTATATTGCATATTACAACATTTGAGACGCATATAAACCGCGTAATTATGAAAATGACATGATGCGCATCCGATTTTCCAACACAGCGAATCAATCCCTTTTATTTGATGTACAGTTTGTCAAATTCTATTTGCGGCCATGATGTAGCATCTGCTGCATATTAGGGTGCAAAATACAGTAAAATGGTCATAATTTCCGCGAAGTTCATTTACATTTTATGCGCATCCGATTTCAATAATCACCATTAAAAAATACATCATTCTATGCCGTTTCAATGCGATCCATCAAGAACCGTGGATGTAGCATCGCACTCAATTTTTAGAAAAAATCTAGTATATCTCTGGATTTACGAGAGTTTTTAAATATCTGTTTTCGCGAAGTTTAAACACGCGTATCGATCTATTTATTTAAGTAGAACTGACACATCCAAAACTCGTTTTAATATGCGATATTTTCAAAATAATTTTTTGCAAATTTTCGAAATTTGAGGCGTATCATATCCGCCGATCTAGTGGGTGGATTTTTTCGCGTCGTGGCTTGTTAGATTCAGAACGTAAAAAAACTAAATTTACGCGGGTTTCCACGGAAATCGAAAGACGTTTGTAAATTTTAAACCAAAAAAATAGGTTTTTGAAAAAAATTTACGCACAAAAATTTCGTGTTTGGGCGCAGATTACTGTGATCCTGTGAGGGCTACACCCTCATGTTATACATTAAAAAATGCGAAATCGCGAGTACTACAATCGAATAGTAAGCTTTTAGGGAAATCCAGCTGCGCGTCCCGATTAGAGCAAAAATTCAAAAAAACCCATTTTTCAGGTTTCAAAATGTCAGCATCCGTTTGAGGCAGATACAGTGGATATATTAAAAAATCAAACATTAGAAACTTCAACTCTGAAGTGTGCTCTTTAACTTCTCCTTTGAGCATTAAGCTCTACATTGTGTTGTAAAACCACTAATTGGAAAATAACATAATGAAACTCGTTTATTTCAACGATTTTTTCCGATTTTTTTTACATTAGTACGACCACAGCTTCCGCTCAAATTATTATTTTAAAAAACCCCTCGGTGAATCGGGCTAAAACAGTTTATTTTACCGAAATGCGGTCAAAAGTTATGGTATAGTAAAACTGATCGCGAGTTACAATACCCGATACCTCAGTTTCAACATAAGTTAATTTTCTACAAAAAGCTTGATATGCAAATATTAAACGAATAATACTTTTAAATTTAAAACATAAAACTTTCTGGGGCATATGTACGTATTCACTATTGGTCGTAATTAGACTTGAGCTTTATAATTTTCCTCTTAAAAAAAAAACTTTAAATTGAATTACTGAGTAGACAAAAATATTTCCATTCACTCCAAAATTTCTCAGTATACACTTCACTGGGTTTTATACGCTTAGCGATGATGTAATGTTAGCATTAATTTCTGTCGTATTTATGAAGCAATACGTATATGATTGATCCAATTGGCTATTCGATGGAATTCCTGGAGAGGATGACATTCAGACAAAATTTGTTGGAGGTATACACTCTGGGGCTTAATGCTGGAATTTTTCCCCAAGACTCTTATTGACAGAATGGTCGTGAATTTGGGCTCTTGTTTAACACCAAGGCAGAAAAGTTCTTGGCTGGACAAAATTTAGAAACTGGGGTGTATGAGGCGCTATACTCCTGCGTTTCAATCTCCGGTCACAATTGGTCTTTAAATTTCATTGGAGAAAATTCACTTCTGCGAAGCTTTGATGGAAAATATCACCAGTGTGAAGATCCAATTGAAATGGGACCTTGTTGGATACGCACTAGCGAACAATGCTCTTCAAGTTCCAAGTAATAAGGTGATAAATTCGTTGTGTTTGGTGAAACTTGAAAGTGTAATAATTTCAGTCGTATTTATGTCGATCTGCAGTTGAGAATTTTAGTAAATATTTGTAGGCTCCCGTAGAATATGTGTTGAAAATACTGACCTTTAGAAATTTGTGCAAAATAATTATTCGATGGTTTTAGAAATATTGGAATAATTTTTCTAAAATTTTTGGTTGTCTTATCACTTTGCTGGCTGGATTAAGAAGGAAGTTTCGAAATTTCTTTTGGCAAGATCAGTACTTGGTTTTCAACCAGGAGTTAACAGGACAAAGCGAAATGTCAAATTTGCAAGAACGATAATTAGCAGCGATATCGAACCTCGTAAATCGAATTGGCACTACTTTTTTTTAAGATTTATATATTTTGTGAACAATATTGTAATATTGGAATTAGAAATGAAATTTTATGATTTCTTATTATAATTACTTTGGAACCCGTTTTTTTGAAGTTTTTAGAAGTAATAAAGAATTACTTCTGAGAACACAAGAATCAAATGCATGATGACTTGTAATGCATGACGGGTGTGTCTGGACTAAGCGTACTGTACACATTAATCTTATGGTTTTTGTAGCTTCAAAAGAGAACTGCCAAATATCGGTATTCTATAGTGATCAAAACAAACAAGCAAATAAGATAAAGTCGAGCCAAGAAGGCATTGAAAAAAGAGGAAAAAATATTTTGCAGTTCATCAGTTTTGTGAGTTTTAATTATTTTGACCTTTTTATATGTAAATTCAATATCGAATTTTTCCAGTGCCGTGCCAATGAGGAGGGGCTTCGATAGAAGACAAAATGTAGGTAGCTTTTGTGGTGTGAATCTTTATGTACAAAGGTATATGAAACGAACTGTATCAAAGTGAAGAAATAATATATTATGGTCTTTTGTAGAAACCAGCCGTGTGGAGAAGTAGATTACCTCATTTTGAACAATAAGGAGGCGATGGTTTGAAGAAATTTGAGACAATCCAGAGTTAAAAGTTCCACTTCAACTATACAATTTGTGTTATGAATATCATCTTGATAACAAATAAAATGTGTGTGATCACAGTGTAGTGATATTAAGTTTGGAGTTTTTCTGTGGTAAAATGTATGGTGTTGGGTGTTGGCAGAAAACGTCCACCACAATAAGACAATTTTACTCAACTCTAATGCACATAAAGTGAACTACAACCATAATGAACGAGTAAAATCTAACAAAGGATATAAATACACCAATATAATAAAGAAGATAATCGATGGCACTCATACTGGTAAAGGCCTAATGAGAGTATAACCTGAAAAACCTCAATATGTATATTGGAACGATCCGAATGTTCTTGTTGAACGACTAAAGCGGTTGGTGGAATCAAATCAAAATGGAAAATATGACCACACAAATGAGATGGTTTCTATAATTGAAGAACTACGAGAGGCAGATATTATATATTAATTATTCAAATGTGTACACTGCGATTACGAAATAAATGCAATCTATGGTCTTGAATATAATTGTTTTTTATTTCATTTTTATACCCTCAGCCTTTAGGCTAAGGAGGGTATATACACTTTAATACGATGAAAATGTGCCTCATTGAAATAATGGTTTTAGACCCCAAGTATGTTTGGACGAAATGTGTTTCAGACAATTTGGAGTCGATCTAGCCATGTCCGTCCGTCTGTCTGTCTGTCCTGCTGGCTGGAACGCACGATAACTCTCAAACGGATGAACCGGTTCGGTTGAAATTTTGGCTTTCGTAATATTTTGTCCAAACTTAGTTTAAGTTCGAAGATGGGTTATATCGGTCCACTCCTTCCGGTACCTCCCCCACATAAGTTCAAAAATGTTCGGAAAAATTGTGCGAACGATAACTCCTAAAGTTAGTAACCGATCTGCTCCATACTTTACACATCGTGAACCTTCTACCAGACATAGATGAGGTTCCACTCTGGTCTCAATAGGTCCACTCCTTCGGGTAGCTCCCACACAAAATTTTGGAAAAGTTCAGTTTAGGGCCATCTTTCGAATCGCTTTGATTTTTGTTTCAGCAACTTGTATTTACTGCCCTCCATACGACGGTGCAAGTTTCATTAGGGGCAAGTCCATACTTCCTGAGAAATTTGCAAAAACCCCTATGACACCGTGTGAGGTGGTTGGAGCGCAAGATAACTCTCGAACGGATCTGCCGATTCGGTCCAAAATATAGCCTTAGTAAATTTTGTCAAAACATAGTTTAAGTTTGAAGATAAGCCATATCGGTCCACTCCTTCAGGTACCTCCCCCACAAAAGTTCAAAAATTTTCGGAAAAATTGTTCGTACGGTAACTCTTGAAGGGAGTGGCCGAATTGGTCTATACTTTACACATCCTAATATATCTACAAGATATAGATCACGTTCAAATATGGACTATATTTGTCCACCCCTTCCGGTACCTCCCACACATCATTTCGGATAAGTTCACTTTAAGACCTAATATCGAATCACTTTGATTTTTGTTGAAGCAACTTGCACTCGCATCCTCAATTACGATGGTATTTTTTTTAGGGGCAAGTCCATACTTCTTGAGTAAACAGCCCGAAGAGTGTAAAAACCTCCTATGGCACCATATGTTGTCAATGTCGATCCATTCCTTTTAGTATCTCCTCCGCAGAACTTTTGATCTTTAATCCTAATCAACATTTTTGTCGGTTCAAATGCCCAAAAATTTTAAAATCCCCTAAATACATACGTATTTTGGGAAAAATTGTTTCAATATACACAGGTTGAGGGTATATCTCTGTCGGCAAAGCTTGAAATAAATATTCTTGAAAATATCATATCTGTACGCTTTGTAATTTTTGTAACTTTCATAAATTTGAAGCAAATGGTATGTTTGAGAACTATCAAAAATGTGTTCCTTGTATGAAGAGGTTCGATTTTAAGTGAAGAGGGTTGAGTAGGAACCTGTTGAATAATATTAGGGAGCTCTTGAGTTATAATATGAAGCTTTTGAACCCTAAGAGAGAGCTGTTGAACCAAATTAGGGATAGGGTGAGCTATAATAAGAATTTGTTGAGGCGAAAAAGCGAACTGTGGCACGAAATAGTGACTGTGTATAGTGTTGTGACATTTTCTCTAAACACAGGGACAACATTTTAGATCAGAAGATGACAATTATGCATAAACCATTGCATTCTCTTCCCCCAAAAAATATGCAACAAAATATTTGTTTGTTTCTTATTTATTAATAATCATTTAAATTCAATTATTATTGGCATTTGTGATTTTCTCCAACCTTTTCAAAAGCTTAAGGATTCTGTTGCTGTCCGTTTTCAAACCATTTGTTATATAGAATTCCGACTGAATTTCATCCGTTATTCTTAACAAATATTTGTCTGCTTCGATATCCTTCGACTCCTTAATGTGCTTTCCTTGAAGATTTCAGGAAGGATATATTGAGAATCCATATTGTAACAGTTTTAATGTATGTTTCTGACTAATAAAGTTATTATAATATAGGTGTGCATTTATAGATCGAAAATTATTAATGAAGAGTGAGATTTATGTTTATTCATAATTTGTGTATTAAATTGCGGAGAAATAGGGTGACATTTAGATGTTGTGATGAAAAGCAACATAAGCATATTTTCAAATTTTATTTCAAGGTCAAGCTGAAGCATACTTTTGCCTCTTTTTGATGTTCCAGCCACATTTCTTATCTTTGAAAAAGGTCCAATAATCCATATTGAACATTCAATAATACCAAATTGGATATTGAGTAATACTGAATGAATGTTCAATGATTCCTTCTTTTGTTTTAATGTAAACATATAACAACATAAAGTTGATGGTCATACATAATAATGCCTCAACAATGATCATTGCATCAATCGAATGGTTGCAGAGCAATGCTTCCTCCTTTTGTTATTAACGTTTAAACACACACAACATTCATGGTTAACGCTCTAGCTTGAAACAAAGCTAATTCTATTCTTTCCCTGCATTCCCCCTTCAAATCTCTTAATCATAATTTAAACCATATTGTTGCAGCATAATTCCACACTTTCCTCATAACTGTAAAGAATAAAACATACACACGCACACACATGTGTATGTTCCAATCAGGGCATCGGAGTCGAGGTAAAAATTGGCCGACTCCGACTCCGACTCCAGGCCACTTTTTTTCACGACTCCGACTCCGGAGTCGACTCCGAGAATGACAAAAATTGCAGTAAAAGGATTGCTTAATATGGGATCCCTATCGATCTGTTAAAGGTCTATTTATATGTAAATGTTTTTACTATGGTAATTTCTTTGAAAATTTTTGTATATTTTACTCATAAAACATCAAGTTTTGACACCCATTTTGGTGCCGAGATGTATTTCTGACTACATCCCTGCCTTAAACCTATAAATGGATTGGAAACAGAAAAGAAATTAGCTTTTTATTGTTGATGTATTTATTGTTAAAAATGGTATTCTATGTACGTTTTTATTTTAAGGAACATGGTCAGGAAAATAAACATAAAGAAATTCATTTTATATAATAATACCAGCTAAGAATACATAACAAACGTATTATTTTATTTTAATTTTATATATTACTACCTGAACCCGGTGCGCTTTGCTGCCACGACTACGATAAAATATAATGGAATGCCAGAATTATTTTAACGAATAAATATATGATATATGAAGGCGTTATACGTATACCTATTCAGGGTTGTTATGGAGCTACTATGGTATTTTTGTATGTTTCAGGAGGTAACACTCCTCCGAAAGCCTTTCCGCCTATAAGCATTCCTAATGATTTAGATATATCATAATAAAACATACATCTTAAGAAGTCTCTCAAAGACATGATACTTAATAGCTGTAGCCTTGGTCAATTCCTTTCCGACTATAAGTACTTCTGTAAATAATTATGACTTTTACTGACTGCTAAGTCTTCAAAATTTCATTGAAATTGAACATACGTAACAAAAACATGAATTCGATCGAAAATATATATGGGTACCTATATTTCTATATGAACCGCTCTCGATATAATTTGTCAAATTTATTTTTAAACCAAATCCCGTCTCACATTCACATTTTGTGCTTAAAATACAGAAAATCAGCCGAAAATGTATATGGGAGCTATATTCTAATCTGAACCGATTTCGGTATAATTTGTCCCATTTATTTCTAGACCGAATTGCGTCACGCTTTCCAACTTTCAGTGAAATTGGACATATGTAGTGTGTCCAAATCTGAACCGGTCTCGATATAAATTGGCACATTTATATTTGGAACAAATTCCGTCAGACATCCCAAATTTAAGCGACATTGGACACATATAGCGTGTTTAGAGCATCAAATACAGAAAATCGGCCTAAAATATAGATAGGAGCAATATCCAATATCGATATGATTTGGCACATTTATGTCTAGACCAAATCCCGTTACGCATTCCAAATTTCACCGAAATTGCACATAAATAGCGAGTTTGGTTCCTAAAATACAGGAAATCGGCCGAAAATATATACAGGAGCTATATCCAAATCTGAGCCGATTTCGATATAATTTGCACATTTATTTCTAGACCATGTTCTGTAACACATTCCAAATTTCAGCGAAATTGGACATATATAGCGTGCTTGGTGCATAAAATACAGGAAATCGGCCGAAAATATATATGGGAGCTATATTCAAATCTGAACCGATCTATATATAAGTTAGCACATTTATTTCTGGAACAAATTCCGTCAGACCCTCCAAATTTCAGTGAAATTGAACATATACAGCGTGTTTGGTGCATAAAATATGGAAAATCGGCCGAAAATATATATTGGAGCTATATCCACATCTGAACCGTTTTCGATATAATTCGGCACATTTATGCCTAGACCAAATTCCGTTACACATTCCAAATTTCAGCGAAATTGGACATATATAGCGTGTTTGGTGCATCAAATGCGGAAAATCGGCTGAAAATATATATGGGAGCTATATCCAAATCTGAACCTATTTCGATATAATTCGGCAAATTTATGTCTAGACCAAATTCCGTTACACATTTCCAATTTCAGCGAAATTGGACATATATAGCGTGCTTGGTGCATAAAATACAGGGAATCGGCGAAAATATATATGGGAGCTATATTCAAATCTGAACCGATCTCTATATAATTTAGCACGTTTATTTCTAGAACAAATTCCGTCAGACCCTCCAAATTTCAGCGAAATTGGATATATATAGCGTGTTTGGGGCATAAAATAAGGAAATCGGCCTAAAATATATGTGTATGGGAGCTATATCCAAATTTGAACCAATCTCAATATAATCTGGCACATTTATTTCTAGAACAAATTCCGTGAGAAATTCAAAATTTCAGCGAAATTGGACATATATAGCGTGTTTGGTGCATAAAATAAGGAAGTCGGCGGAAAATATATGTGTATGGGAGCTATATCCAAATCTGAACCGATTTTGATATAATTTGGCACGTTTACTTCCAGACCAAGTTCCGTCATACATTCCAAATTTCATCGAAATTGGACATACACTAGCGGTCATCTGAATAGGTTTGAATTTTTTTCTTTTTATATGTTAAGTTATCCTCTGATGGGTTCGTATTACAGATCCATACTATTTAGTTTTTGAGAGTCCTATCCTATGCCAACATTCCCACGAAAAAACTTGACGGTGTTGCCATATTTTCGGAAAATATCCCAATTATAATAAAAAATGTACAAAAAAGTGTCCAATTTTTGCGATCATCAGAATAGGTTTGAATCAAATAAAATTGAAAAATTGTACTACCCATGCAAATATTGCGCAATTTTTTGGTTTAGTTTAGTAAAAAGGGACATTCTGATAAATCCTACAACAAATTTGACCCGCTTTATTAGAAACGTGGGTTCAATTCTCAACATGAACTTTCAGATAAAATCAAGAAATATTCAAACAAAAACGTTTTATAATCTTGCTTTAAATGACTTTTTGATTTCGTAAGATCTCTTCTGAGCTTCGAAAATTGTCTAAAAGCAAATACCAAGTGTTACCATATTATTAGGATCGATAAATTAGAAAGGTCATTGAAAATAGTTGGTATTTTAGTTCAAGTTTAATTTTTTAACTATCCTTGCAGTACAAATTTAAGTATTATCATGCCCACAAATCCACCATAGTTGACCACATGTATCATTAATGTTCGAAAATTGGTCTGGAAGAATGTTTCTTCGACGACAAAGAAGTAGAAAATTGTAATTCAAATTTAACTCAAAGGGGCATGATATCGCCGACTTTTATAGTGCTGTAATACCTATATAGTCAGGTCAAAAAGTTTTTTTCTGTTCACAAGTCATAAAACAAACACGAACAAGTACAAAAGAATGGACTACTGAAGTTATACAGCATTATAAAAGTCGGCGATATCATGTCCCTTTGAGTTAAATTTGAATTACAATTTTCTACTTTATTGTCGTCGCAATATTTGCATGGGTAGTACAATTTTTCAATTTATTTGATTCAAACCTATTCTGATGATCGCAAAAATTGGACACTTTTTTGTACATTTTTTATTATAATTGGGATATTTTCCGAAAATATGGCAACACCGTCAAGTTTTTTCTTGGGAATGTTGGCATATGATAGGTCTCTCAAAAACTAAATAGTATGGATCTGTAATACGAACACATCAGAAGATAACTTAACATATAAAAAGAAAAAAATGCAAACCTATTCAGATGACCGCTAGTGTAAATAGCATGTTTGGTACATAAAATAAGGAAATCGGCCGAAAATATATGTATGTGGGAGCTATAACCAAATCTGAACCGATTTGAATATAATTTCTACATCAAATTCCGTCACGCATACAAAATTTGGAGATTGTATCTGTAACAGTTCTAAAGATATTTGCATACAAAATCTAAATTTTTTGGAGGTACCTCCGTTTTGATGCTATATCTCCAGATCAACGCGAAATTTCAAAAAATGATATAGCCTATTTTCATTCCAGGCCATATAGCAATGTACCCTAAACGTTTCAGTAAGATCTGTTCAGCTGTTTTCGAGTCTATAAGGCACAAACAAACAAACAGACAAACAAATTTCAATTTTATATATATAGATTAATACTTTTAGTTATTAGTATGTAATGACTTTACCTCATTGAAATCGATCAAAGTGTATATGAGGAAATATCAAAATTTTAAGTTTTCCATAAAAAAAATTTTAAGCTACTTGAAAGATTTTTGGTGCATGGATTGAGAAAAAACTCCCATTCTCAAATCTGTCCGAGATACTAAAAGTTATGGCGGTTTCAATTCTGATTATAAGAAAAAATATTATAAAAATGCTATTCATTATATTGAGAAGCAGTGTAAGTTTATGGCTTCCTACATACTATATGTTTACTGAGGTCCCATAACTTTAGTGAAAAAGTTGTAAATCTTCGCGGAAATTAAGAAAGATTTAAACAAATTGCTCGCTTGCAATTTGTATTAATAAAATTTAAGCTGTTTATGCATCGGAAAAATATTTAAAAAATATGTACGTAATCTAAACATCGCGACGATTCAAATGAAACCAAAAATGTAGAAATCCGTTTAGCGGTTTGCATATATAGCAAAAACAAACAAAATATATATTGAGGGAAGTTATAAAATTTTTGTAAGAGAAAATATTTTTCAAATTTATTTTGTGAGTTAGTTGAAAAAATGTAAATGTAAATAGGTTCTAATTCAGTAAAATTTCACGCAAAAAAACACATTTTTTATTCTAATCACTTCTCGTGCACACTCTAACATGTAGCGGATGATATGGGTAACGTTCAAATAAATGTTGGGTTCCTTTGAATGGGGTATAATCTTCAAATAAAACTGTATCGGGTAATGTTCATTTTGAAATGCGTGTAAATCGCGAAATCCTCAAAATCACTTGATGCGGTTTATCAATACGGCGAATTCTTCTCTTTCATTTGTACACATTTGCTAGGATTTACTTTGGCCGCTAAGATGTAGCATCGTCTACAGTTTAGTGTGCACCAACCTGTATAAAGCTTATAATTTGCACAAAGTGCATACACATTTTATGCGCATCCGATTTCACTATCAACCGTGGAAATATACATCGATTTACTCCTATTTCGATCAAATCCATCAAGAACCGTGGATGTAGCATCACACACTATTTTTGGGATAAATCGGATATAGCTCCCATGCCACTAAATTTTTTAAACCGCTGTTTTCACAAAACCGTGAGTGATGTGTCAGTTTATTCATTGACAAGGAAACGATCCACAAAACGCGATTAAATCCGCGATATTTTCAAAAACATTTTTCGCATATTTTTCGGTTCTTGCAGTTGCTGTTTTCGCCGTTCTAGTAGATGGATGTTTACGATCTGTGATTTATATGATACGGATCGCCGAAAAACTAAAATATCGCGGGCTGCCAGCACACTCAAAAGGATATTGTAAATACTGTACCCAAAAAATATGTTTTTTACAAAAAATATCGCACTTAATGTTGGCCTTTGGCAGTAGATTACTCTGCTGCTTGTGGGCTACATAGCCAATATACATATCAAATTATGCGTAATTGTGAGTACTTTAAGCCTATTATGTGTCTTTTGAAATACTCGAATGCGCGTTCCAGTTAAATTAAAAATACGAAAAACACCTAAAATCCGGCTTCAAAATGTCAGCATCCATAAAATGTGGAAGCAGTGGAAATTTCGAAAAGTGATACATTAGAAGGGTAATCTTCATTTTGTATTCTTCTACTTTTACTTTGGACATATGTCCGTCATTTGAAGGGTTTAATCAGCAATCGAATAGTAACGTAAAAAACATCGTTAGCTTCAACGTTTTTTTTTCCTATTTTTATTCATTTACGCGGTCATAACTTCCATGCAAATTAAATTATTTTGCCAAATTTTGAGCTTTGTTCAAAAATTATAATAGTGCAAACCTTGGCTTCATGGAAACTAAATTTTTTTGATATTCACTCATATACCCTCTTTAGCCTAAAGGTTGAGGGTATAAAAAGGTCAATTTTGCCCAACATTTTCTTCTGTCTCAACATATATCATCGCGATTGTATTAAACAATTTTAATTTAATTATCTCAAAAATAGGAATTGCTTTCGGAGTCGGAGTCGAGTTTTTTCTTCACGACTCCGACTCCAGCAAAATTTGCTAGACTCCGACTCCAGACTCCGACTCCGAAACCCTGGTTCCAATAACCCAAACCAATAATATATAAATAATAATATTCAAGCCTTTATAAAATCTTAATTAGACTTCCAAAATCAACATATCTAAAAGATCTAACGAATTCATGGGGAGCTTTAATGCCATACATTCTTCATAACTGCAAAGATCCACTTATATCCAAACCATCCCTACAATTCCATATTCAAGTATTTTTTTGAAAAGTTTAACTTTCGAAATAAACAAATCGAAAAGAACATGAATTTCACAATATTGTGGAATTCATTAAGCATACATATTAGAGTGGGGCGATTTGAACACCATCACGGGCGCCTGGAGTTTCTGATTCTTGGGATTGTACTGAGCAAAAGGGTCAACTAGACCATATGTCTACGATGAAAATCGAGCCCCCGGATTTTGACTGGAAGTTTTTTTTTCAAGGATTTTTGGATATTTTGGCATATAAAAACCAAACCACTGAGATTTTCGATCCAACACAAAGACAACAATTGTAGCCAAGACAAAAATAAAGAACTCTCTAGTACATCGCAAAATCATTGGAATGCTCCTTCAGGTAGTTATGTCCTCGAGAAGGTGCACATTTTTCGGAAAATATCGATAAACGACACTGTGCTACAAAATTGAACTCAAAGTCAGTGGGTGGAAAATTTCTTTCGGAGATGAAAGCCCTTGGTGAGTGTACTGAGAACCCAAAAGGAAATTTTCACAATAGATCAAGTTTACGAGATATTGCGTGATTAATGGTTTAATTTTGGCCCATTAATTTGTGATCAAATAGCTTTATCTATATTAATAAAAGAGTAGAGTGACTGATTCACTGACTGACTGATTGATTCATCAACGCCCAGACGAAACGGCTGAAGCTAGAATCCTGAAATTTTGGGTGTGGATCACTCTTGGTCCGAAGGGGTCAGATAAGGCTTGGTTTTTGGAAATTCGAACCGGAAGGGTACGAAAAGTACAAAAAGGTACTAAATATGGTACCGTTTGTATTTGGCGAACCGGTAGAGCTAGAACTTTGAAATTTGGAATGAAGGTCACTGATGGAGTGTAGGAAACATGTACTAAAGGGTTTTTAGAAATTCGAACTATAAGTGTACGAAAAGTACTAAAGCGTACTAAATTTGGTGCCAATTCGTACTTTGTGAACGGATAAAGGTTATAGGTTGAAATTTGGTGTGAGAATCAAGGTTAAAAGGTACGGTTGACATAAGGAGGTGGTTTAGGAAAAGTGTACACATGTGTACGAAAAGTACTAAATGGTACTAAATTTGGTACAATTATGATTTGTGCGAACCGATAGAGCTGGAATCCTGAAATTTTGAATTAATGCTACTGTTGGAGAGTAGAATGGACGTAGTTTTGAAAATTCGTACTTATGGGTGCGAAAAGTACTAAATGGTACTAAATTTGGTACCCTTATTATTTGGGCGAACGGATAGAGTTGGAATCCTGAAATTTTGAACTAAGGTTACTGTTGGAGAATAAAATGGAAGTAGTTTGGAACATTCGTACTTATGGGTACGAAAAGTACTAAAGGGTACTAAATTTGGTACAATTTGGATAAAGGTTGAACGGATAGAGCTGGAATCCTGAAATTTTGAATTAAGGCTACTGTTGGAGAGTAGAATGGACGTAGTTTTGAAAATTCGTACTTATGGGTGCGAAAAGTACTAAATGGTACTAAATTTGGTACCCTTATGATTTGGGCGAACGGATAGAGTTGGAATCCTGAAATTTTGAACTAAGGTTACTGTTGGAGAGTAAAATGGAAGTAGTTTTGAACATTCGTACTTATGGGTACGAAAAGTACTAAAGGGTACTAAATTTGGTACAATTTGGATAAAGGTTGAACGGATAGAGCTGGAATCCTGAAATTTTTGAATTAAGGCTACAGTTGGAGGGTAGCATGGAAGTAGTTTTGAAAATTCGTACTTATGGTTACGAAAAGTACTAAATTGTACCACATTTGGTACAATTACGACGTGGGCGAACAGATGGAGCTGGAATCCTGAAATTTTGAACTAAGGCTAGTGTTAGAGGGTAGAATGGACGTTGTTTTGAAAATTCGTACATATGGGTACGAAAAGTACTAAATGGTATTAAATTTGGTACACTTATGATTTGGGCGAACGGATAGAGTTGGAATCCTGAAATTTTGAACTAAGTTGGAGAGTAAAATGGAAGTAGTTTTGAAAATTCGTACTTATGGGTACGAAAAGTACTAAATTTGGTACAATTACGACGTGGGCGAACGGATGGAGGTGGAATCCTGAAATTTTGAACTAAGGCTACTGTTAGAGGGTAGAATGGACGTAGTTTTGAAAATTCGTACATATGGGCACGAAAAGTACTAAATGGTACTAAATTTGGTACACTTATGATTTGGGCGAACGGATAGAGTTGGAATCCTGAAATTTTGAACTAAGGCTACTGTTCGAGAGTAAAATGGAAGTAGTTTGAAAATTCGTACTTATGGGTACAAAAAGTACTAAATGGTACTAAATTTGGTACAATTTGGATATAGGTTGAACGGATACAGCTGGAATCTTTAAATTTTTGAATTAAGGCTACAGTTGGAGGGTAACATGGAAGTAGTTTTGAAAATTCGTACTTATGGGTAAGAAAAGTACTAAATTGTACTAAATTTGGTACAATTACGATTTGGGCGAACGGATGGAGCTGGAATCCTGAAATTTTGAACGAAGGCTACTGTTGGAGAGTAAAATGGAAGTAGTTTTGAAAATTCGTAATTATGGGTACGAAAAGTACTAAATGGTACTAAATTTGGTACAATTTGGATATAGGTTGAACGAATAGAGCTGGAATCCTAAAATTTTTGAATTAAAGCTACAGTTGGAGGGTAGCATGGGAGTAGTTTTGAAACTTCGTACTTATGGGTACGAAAAGTAATAAATGATACTAAAATTGGTGCAATTATGATTCAGGCGAACGGATAGAGTTGGAATCCTGATGTTAGAGAGTAGAAAGGAAGTAGTTTTGAAAATTCGTACATATGGGTCCAAAAAGTACTAAAGGGTACAAAATTTGGTACAATTTGGATATAGGCTGAACGGATATAGTTGGAATCCTGAAATTTGAATTAAGGCTGCTGTTAGAGAGTAGAATGGAAGCAGTTTTGAAAATTCGTACTTTTGCGTACGACAAGTACTAAATGGTACTAAATTTTGTACAATTTGGATTTAGGCTGAGCGGATAGAGCTGGAATCCTGAAATTTTGAATTAAGGCTGCAGTTGGAGGGTTAAATTGAAGTAGTTTTGAAAATTCGTACTCATGGGTATGAAAAGTACTAAATGGTACTAAATTTGGTACAATTACGATTTGGGCGAACGGATAGAGCTGGAATCCTGAAATTTTGAACTAAGGTTACTGTTGGTGAGTAGAATGGAAGTAGTTTTGAAAATTCGTACTTATGGGTACGCAATGTACTAAATGATACTAAATTTGGTACAATTATGATTTAAGCGAACGGATAGTGCTGGAATCCTGAAATTTTGGATTAAAGATATAGTTGGAGGGTAGAATGGAAGTAGTTTTTAAAATTCGTTCTTATGGGTACTAAATTTGGTACAATTACGATTTGGGCGAATAGATAGAGCTGGAATCCTAAAATTTTGAAATAAGGCTACTGTTGGAGAGTAGCATGAAAGTAGTTTTGAAAATTCGTACTTATGGATACGAAAAGTTCTAAATGATACTAAATTTGGAACAATTACGATTTAGGCGAACGGATAGAGCTGGAATCCTTAAATTTGAATTAAGGCTGCTATTAGAGAGTGGAACGGAAGTAGTTTTGAAAATTCGTATTTATGGGTACGAAAAGTACTAAATGATACTAAGTTTGGTACAATTACGATTTGGGCGAACGGATGGAGCTGGAATCCTGAAATTTTGAACTAAGCTATTCTTGGAGAGTAGAACGAAAGTAGTTTTGAATATTCGTACTTATGGGTACGAAAAGTACTAAATGATACTAAATTTGGAACAATTACGATTTAGGCGAACGGATAGAGCTGGAATCCTGAAATTTGAATTAAGGCTGATGTTAGAGAATAGAATGGAAATAGTTTTGAAAATTCGTACTTATGGGTACGAAAAGTACTAAGTGGTACTAAATTTGGTACAATTACGATTTGGGTGAACAGATAGAGTTGGAATCTCGAAATTTGAAGTTGAGACTACTGGTGGAGTGTAGGATTGAGGAAGTTTTGGAAATTCGTACTTATGTGTACGAACAGTACTAAGTGGTAGTAAATTTAGTACAATTTGTATTTGGGTGAACGGATAGAGCTTGATTCCTCAAATTTAGACTGAGTGTCGCTGATGAAGTGACCAAAGTACTAAATGGTACAAAATTTGGTTCGATGGTGATTTGAGTGAACGAATCCTGAATTCGTAATTGAGATTATTGTTGAAGTATAGAATTGAGGTACTCTTGGAAATTTGTACTTATGTGTATGAACAGTGCTAAATGGTACTATATATAGTACAAATTGGATTTGGGTGAACGGATAGAGCTGGAATCCTCAAATTCGGAATTGACATTACTGTTGCAGTGTAGAACTAAGGAGTTTTGGAAATTCGTACTTAGAGTACAAAAAGTACTAAATGGTACTAAATTTTGTACAATGGGGATTTGGGTGAATGGATAAAACTGGAATCCTGAAATGTGGAATTGAGATTTTTGTTGGAGTGTAGGATTGTGGTTGTTTTGGAAATTCGTACTTATGAGAACGAAAAGTATTACATTTCGTACAATTGGGATTTGGAATCTGGAATCCTGAAATTTGGAATTGAGATTATTGTTGAAGAGTAGGATTGAGGTAGTTTTGGAAATTCGTACTTATGGGTACGAAGAGTACTTAATGGCACTCAATTTGTTGTTGGGTGTAGAGACAGTGCTGAAATCTGTATTCTTTGGATTTAGGGTGAGTATTGGTGTGCAAAGTTGGTATCGCTGTTAATATGTAAGGGTGAGATACTGCTGATCTTTTTCAAATCGAACTAAAGAGGATTCGAACAGTACTAAAATAACAATAAATATTGATTAAAATTAGTATTAGTGCAATAAAATTTTCAGTGTTCGCCATTTTCATATTTTATACTGTTTATTTGTTTTTTATATCCTTTCCGCATACGAAGTAGCGGGCACTTTGCTAGTATCTCTCTAAAGCGTTATTGTAGCTTCATTTTGACATTACATGTCTTCAGTCAAATCGAATGGTGAATCTTTTTGTAGAATATTTCATCCCTCTATCTCAATTCCTTTCATGTCCTTTTCGTCCTTTATTTTTTGAACCGTAGTAAAATTACCACAAGGCGAGATTTTACAGCATCCAAATAATCTACAAAAATGTTTTATTTTTTTTAAAGTTTTTGCCTTTTTAGGGGCGAAGGCCATTATTTTTGAGATTTAATTAATTTAATTAATCGAGCTTTTTTATGACTTTTATTTTTGAGTTAGAGGGATGAAATATTCTACAAAAATAAACGACGAAAAGGACATGAAAGGAATTGAGTTAGAGGGATGAAATATTCTACAAAAAGATTCACCATTCGATTTGACTGCAGACATGTAATGTCAAAATGAAGCTACAATAGCGCTTTAGAGAGATATAAAGCTATTTGATCACAAATGAATGGGCCAAAATTAAACCATTAATCACGCAATATCTCGGAAACTTGACCTATGGTGAAAATTTCCTTTTGGGTTCTCAGTACACTCACCAAGGGCTTTCATCTCCAAAAGAAATTTTCTACCCACTGACTTTGAGTTCCATTTTGTAGCACAGTGTCGTTTATCAATATTTTCCAAAAAATGTGCACCTTCTCGAGGCTATAACTACCTGAAGGAGCGTTCCAATGCTTTTGCGATGTACCAGAGAGTTCTTTATTTTTGTCTTGGCTACAATTGCTATCTTTGTGTTGGATCGAAAATCTCAGTGGTTTGGTTGTTATATTCCAAAATATCCAAAAATCCTTGAAGAAAAACTTCAAGTAAAAATCCGGGGGCTCGATTTTCACCGTAGACATATGGTATAGTCGACTTTTTTGCTCAGTACAATCCCAAAAATCACAATCTCCAGGCGCCCGATAACACTTTTTTCCTTCCATACAAATCGCCCCGGCCTATTGTAGATGGTGATGATGTGCAACTGATGGCTATATGGTGATTTGTGCATTCAGGTGATGACAAGGAGATATGTTATATATCTGTAGATGATGATGCGTGGCTATTTAGATGATGATAGTGTGTGTGAAGATAATGGTGGTGTGGAAGACAAGTGATGTGGTGCCAGTTGTGGATAGAGCTATGTGGTGCTGTGTGACTGTGGGTGATGATATATGTCTGTTGATGTGATGTGCTGTGTGGGAGGAAGATGATTAGGTTGGAAAGGTTGGACAGGAAGGGAAGCGGAAGTTGGTATGACAAGAGAGAAGAGTACCAATAATTAGAATAATTAGTGACTGTATTGGAGAAGTCAGGTTATTTAAAGAGGGAAGATGGTTTAGTAGCTAACTACGATTTAATTACTAATGGTTTTAGGTCTGTGCTGGCCTGCCCAGAGCATCTTAAGGCTCTTGCAGTAAACCACCAACACAGTAGGGTCAATAGAGGCGAAGTAGGAAAGAGATTCAATAACATGTTCACCAAATAGTCTATGTCTTTTGACCATCAGTCTAGGACATCTACATAGAAGATGTTCGATTGTCTCCGTTTCCTCCTCATCCTCACATAACCTACAGTACTCAATGTTATTGCCATCCCACTTGCAAGTCATGGATCTTATTCCGCAGTGAACGGTTATTACCCCCACAGCGGTTCTGATTTCTGATTTGCACAGCGAGAGGAGGGACGAAGTTATACGCCATGAGATGACCGGCCAGATTGACTTAGATACCTTACAACCAGGCACATCTTGCCAAACTTTAACGGTTTTCTCTGCGTGGAGCTTACTGAGTTTGTCGAGGAAGAAGCAGAGAGGTGGCTTGACACTATCCTCTACCGCGAGGTCCGAGAATTGGGATCCTCTTCTAGCCAATTCATCAACTATCTCGTTTCCCTCAACATTGCAATGCCCTGGAACCCAACAAAACCTAACAACTATGTTACATGTTTTTAAGGGAGACCTGCATCTTTGAACAATCCTGGATTTAATACTGTATGACCCTAACACTTTTAGGGCAGCCTGACTGTCCACATAAACAGTGACTGCCTTATCTATAAGGTTCGTCATTCCCACTATTAATTCCAAGGCTTTCAAAACCGCAAAAACTCCTGCCTGAAAAACACTACAATTGTCATTAAGCTGATATGAGTTCCTGATGTCTAATTCTTCACAAAAAAAAACACACCAGATCCCGTGCCTTCTTCCATCTTCGACCCATCGGCGAAGATCGACAGACTGTCGGGAAGTGGTCTGCCTCGTGTCCACTCACTCCTGTCGGGAATTAATACTTCAGCTGTGTCAAAGTCCAGGCTTGATGAGATGTAGTCAGTCTCATCTCCCCTGGCTCTTAGTGCAATCTGGCTACATATCCGCTGAGGAACACTAGCATGTCCAAGATGTGAACCACGCCACAGATTTAGCTCTTTAAGCCTCAAGGCAGATCGTGAAGCTCGATACTGCACAAGTATGTCCATAGGTTGGACGTTCAGTATGGCATTCAATGCAGCCTGAGGGGTGCTTCTTGCTGCTCCAGTAACGAGTAGTGGCGCAGCTCTTTGCACAGTAGCTAATTTGGACAGATTGGAATTATTGCCTAGGGCATGCCACCAAACAAGACAACCATAGGTCAGAATGGGACTGACCACTGTCCTATACAGCCAATGTATTACATGTGGTCTGAGGCCCAAACTCTTGCCTATGGAGTTCTTGCAGGAATAAAGCGCGATTAAATCCCTCTTGGTGCGCTCCTCCGTGTTCCTATTCCATCTTAGCCGATGGTCCAGGATCACTCCCAGGTATTTCGCCTCCGTAGAGAGATCCAACCGCACTCCATCCAGCGTTGGCGGCACAAATTCGGCAATATTTCTTTTTCTGGTGAATAGTACCAGCTCAGTCTTCGCAGGGTTCACCCCAAGACCATTATGGTGAGCCCAGCGAGAGAGCTTAACCAGCGCACCCTGCATCAGTTCCGACAGCGTCGACAAGAATTTTCCACTGATTAGAAGGACAATGTCGTCAGCGTATGCTACAACTTTAGTCCCTAGTCTATCAAACTCTTTGAGTATCCCATTCACCACTAGAAGCCACAGCAGTGGAGATAAGACTCCACCTTGTGGGGTGCCCCTAGTGACTGACTTCCTTACGGAACTCTCTCCAATACTGGAATTGATCAGTCTGTTTTCCAGCATTCTGTCAATTTAGTTGATTGGGATAGAGGGGACACTCAGAAGCTCTAGAGAAGAATGAATGGATTCAAGCTTCACATTATTGAACGCTCCCTCTATGTCTAGAAAAGCGGCCAATGTGTGATCCAAGTTATCCATGTTCTTCTCTATATAACTTACTACCTCATGTAGCGCTGTTTCCGTCGATTTCCTTTTCATATAAGCATGCTGAGAGCTGCTTATAAGGTCACAATTTATGTACGATCTGATCTCTAACGTTTTTAATAGAAAGGAGGAAAGACTTATCGGTCTGTAGTCCTTCGGCAACGCGTGGCTTGATTTCCCACCCTTGGGGATATAAGTCACTGTTACCTCTATCCACAGTGCCGGTACGTGCGACAGCAATAGACAAGCCCTAAGAATAACCTTCTGTATGGTGATCAATACCGGTGGTGCGTTCTGAAGCATCGCCGGAATGACACCATCTGGACCAGGAGATTTGTAGGGTTGAAAAGTGCTGATCGCCCAAGAGATCCATGAGTCACTTATCAACCTATCGACGAAGAACCTCTCATCGGGTGTATAGGTTCTGTTCGTTTCCGAGCTCGGATACGGAACAGCGTCCTTGCATCCCGGGAAATGAGTCTCTGCCAATAGGTCAAGAGTCTCTAGAGCAGAGTTCGTCCACGTGCCATCATTTCGTTTGATGCTCCCAATAGGTTTGGGGTCCTTTGAGATTACCTTACGAAATCTTGCCGCCTCGTTTACTCCCTCTATCGACTCACTAAAGTTAATCTAGGAGCTTCTCTTAGCTTTTCTGACCTCACTTTTGTACTTATTGAAACTGTTCTTATACAGATCCCAATCCGTACTAAGTTTGGTCCTGTTCGTTTTGTTGTATGCTCTCCTGCTAACCTTCCTGAGATTAGCTAGATCTTAGTTCCACCATGCGGGCTGTGTTCTCCTACCTTGATAAGTTAATGGGCATGTCGTTTCATAGCAATCCCTGAGGACATTTGTGAGATCCTCAACCCGTCTGTCCACTTCCCTCTCTGCGTGAGGTTCAGATATTTCACACAGTCTTGAAGAGGCAATGGAGTTGACTTTCTCCCAATTTGTTTTCCTGGGATTCCTATGAGGTTGTTGCCGTTTACTTCCACTCGGGACTCGAAAGTGTATCGTCCTATGGTCCGAAAAGGAACATTACTCCGATACTCTCCAGTCCGTTATGGACGTATCCTCGATATTTGTAAGGGCGAGGTCTCTTACCTCCTCCCTTACCCTATTCTGGAAGGTGGCCGTATTTCCCCTATTACACACTCGTAGATTATTAATTAAAATAAAATCGAATATGGACTCACCTCTCGTATTAGTGTCACTGCTGCCCCAGTAGAAGTGATGGGCATTTGCATCGCAGCCCATTATCAGATTACAACTGCCCGACTTGCGCACCAATCGTACCTCGTACGGCATGTAGACCGAGGCTAGCACCAAGGGCCTTCCGGAGCCTACTTCCAGCCTCACTACCGCCGTGTCGCCATCACTGTAATTATAGAGATGAATAGGGTTTAAACTTTTCTTCACTATAATACAAGATCTTACCTTCTCCCCATTCGACGAATAGAACAGGGAGTACAGCCCATCGTTTAGTCCAGAAACCCTATTTTTGTAGAGGTAGGGTTCCTGGACCAAAGCGATGTCAATTACCGAATTTGTAAGGGAGATAAGGAGTTCTGCAGCCGCCGCCTTGCAGTGATGCAGATTGATCTGCACCACGCGAAGGCCCTGCTGCCCGAACTCATTACTGAGGCTACGAGAAGCGGAACCGAAGCCAACCCAACCCGAAGTCCAGCTCTCCCTTACAATTCTTGATGAACTCTGCGCTTGAACTGTCCATGGTGAACTTCATCACCGTGCCTTCGCCTTCTGGATAGGATCTCACCAATTTCCAGCTGTCAGTCTGGATGGGCCTGTTTTGCTTTCGGATCAGCTTCAACACCTGTGCCACATCCGAAGCAGGAGGTGGCATCCATGCTGTAGACGCTACTCTTGATGGGATCTCGGCGATGGGAATCGCAGCCAGCCTGCAGCCGTCCCACAGAGCGCCAGAGCTATTTACTGTTTGGGTGAGGAAATCACGCGATTCCTCATCCTTGCAGTTGATAACTTTGACACCCTTGTATACGGATGCCCTGCCAAAGCTGGTCTTCCTCTCATCCACATCATCGGAAGTAATGACATTCCTCAGAAGACCTTCTACCAGCAACCAGTGATCGTCACTGATCCTGCCTTCAGGGTCAGTTCTATCAATGATTGCCACCAGAAGGTCATCTGGGGCCGTCATTCTTGCAGGCCTGTGTGGCTCATATGGCTTCTCTCCAGCAGGTTTTGAAGTTTTTGGCCCGGGCTGCCTTTACAGGCCCTCCCTGGTTAAGCTCCCTTAACCGTCTGTCGGGCGGCCATTTTAGCATGCGATGCCGGTCGATTGTCGGACTGGCGACCACCCAGCCTCTTAGCATCTGGATGCGGATCCTCAGAAGACCTCACTCTCTTCATACCTGGTTGTAGTGAAGAAGTAGTCTTCTGACGGCTAGCCAGCTTTGAGGTTGAAGGGCCGTCAGTCCCATCAATCACCCGACCTCCAGCAGAGCCGATATTCCCTTTCGGGCCAATTTTGTTGTTCCCCGAGGGGCTGGATTTGTTCCTCGTCACTGATACCGCAGATGCCTGTTTAACAGGCTTCCGCAAATCAGCGGCCTTGGAACATTTACCGCCTATGTTTTCCCCAGCAGCTTTTGTGGCATTCACCGGCGGGGTTGTCACAGTAGCTGGGGGCTGATGTGGCAACTCCTCCCGTGAATTCCCAATTTTTCTCCGACTTCGAGGACCGTGTCGGTGGTGCCAGTGAGGTCCGGGTGTCTTCCCCTACCGCAGACACATTAGGCGTCCGCAAAGGGTTCGAACAGGCCGGCACTACTGGATTTTGTGCTGTGGCTGGTTCCGGGGAAGTCAAGCCAGTCGTTGGGCTGGCGCCTGCCTCCGGATCCGGCCTCGGAATCCGGTCAATTGGAAGTGGAAGCTTCTCAAAATGAGGGTATTTCCTCTCAATACGCCTCAAGAAGCGGAGCTTCAACCTAATCTCCCGGAATTCCGCCGGGGAGACCTCACCTAGAGACTTGTCTACAAATCTAGAGCAGTAGTAAATTATCATCATCCATAGCCTCATCAACCATGGCGTCCTGCCTGGGAAGACTGGGTCTATCGGTCGCGACTGACGTATCATCCCCTGACGGAGTTACTCCCTTCCCATCCGGTTTTGTGCTCCCAGAAGCAACCGAGGGGGACATCTCCTTGCCTTCTGAGATGGGATGACCGTAGTATCCATCTCATCATCAGACAGGGGGATGTCCTCCCAGTTGCTTATGGGAGAACTTTCCCGACTTAGGTGAAGGGACGCACTTTCCCTCAGAAGATTGAGCAATTCCCTGCTCTGCGAGTTTATTGAGTCGCTAACTCTGTCCAGGGTCGGTGTGGAACAGTCGTCCCCGCCCAAATTTAGGTTAATTGCACTAGGTGCAGCGGTGTAAATAGTCATAGCAGGGGTCGTTATCAAAGGGGTTTTGGTTTTTGTTGTTTTTTTGTTTATAATATTGTCATCCATAGATAGATTTTTAGATGGGGGAACTGAGTACAACCATGGCATAGCCCTCCACTACCATGATTGGAACTTGACAACTAAGCCTGCTACTCGTTGAGGTGCCCAGGTATCAACGAGGCTCCGTTATACTACAGTCGGTACCCTGACTGCAAACCTTAAACACCGATAGGCACGTGGTCGCTTAACACCCTGGTGTTAGGGGATCTCGAATTATTTTGGTAGGAGATCAGTAACCAAATATATGTCACTCACCCCAAAAGTACACTGTAGGATTTCAGTGTATTGTGTAGGTCTTCGACAAGGAGTGGATAACCTTTGGTCAGTCACAACCCCCCAGTTCAACACTCAAAGAAATTGAATGAGCAGATTGTGGCGTCAAGCCCCCGCATCGCGCCAAGATTGTTATCCCCGGCGGGGGAACCCCGCTTTAGAATATAGGGTTTTCGGAATATGTACAGAATATTTTCAATACACGTTGGTATAGCCCTCATTTACCCATAGCGGCCGTTGGGATACATTTTCCTACGTATTTTGTTGTAATTTGGCATTTGTTGTTCTTTGTAGATAGCAAACCTCTGTGCGAAATATTAGCAACATATGTTTAGGTTTGAAGTATTTTAAAGTTTAAGGACAAAACTTTCAATCGACTTTGGTCCATCATCATACCATCAATTTTATACAGAATGTCTTACATTAATTTCAGGATGTCACTGCATTTCTATTTTTACCGTTTCATTTGCGAGAGGATTCTTAGTATCACAGAAATCATCATTTGTAATGATTAAATTTCAACTTTAAATTTCCACTTTTTTACCTTTCTGGTTTTAAGTGTAAAATATAATTGTTTTGTAAAATATTAAGAATGATAGATTTGTGCATAACGTTTGTACCTTACAAAAAATTATGAAACAAAAGTGCAACTTTGAAATGCGTTTTTTAAGGCGTTGCGAGGGGTAAATTGCGTTGGGTACTCATCTAACGAATTCAATAAAATTCAATAAAAAACGGAAATGTAAAAAAGGTTTTAATTTGCGTACTAAATTTGGTACCTTTGGATTTGTGTGAACAGATAGATTTCTAAACTGATATTTAGTATTGGTTGAGATAAAGTGGTGATTTTAAAATATAGTTCTGTAAGTTTACAAATGGGGATCACTGGGGTTTTGTGAACAGACAGAACTAGAAGCAAGCTCAATTTTTACAAACGGGTAGAGTTTTTGATAATTAGTGGTTTCGCGGTACGGATATTACTAAATGTTAAATAACATTAAAGTGCTGGTATTAACTAACAATGAAATCATTTTTTTTTTTTTGCCTTCAAGAAATACAATACCATAAGATGCGAAGGAAGGGAGGGGGAGACATATTTGCTTTACGATTGTAGACATTAATTTTTGGAGATAAGTCGATTTACGACAAACTATATCGCTAACGATTCGATTTATGTAGTTCTTTTTGAAAACTAAATACTTGATTTTTAGAAAAAGATAAATAGTAACACTCTTAACTGTCGTAAGTAGCATTACTGGCTTTTATTTTGATAAAAAAAGTTGTAAATGGGAAATGGAGACATTATATTCTGAATTTTGGTCAATTTATTTATTATCCTGCTTTATACTATGGGGATTTTCCGCTAACGAATTAGCGGGCATATGCTAGTATCCTATTATATATTTGAGCTTAGTGATAAATGACTGACTGACTGACTCATCATCAACGCCCAGCCAAAACGGCTAAAGCTATGAGCTTGAAATTTTACCAGTAGGTCCCTGTTGGTGCAAATGTGCGAGATAAGGCTGGGTTTTAGAAAATTCGTCCTGGAACCACAAAAAATATCAACAACAAAAATCCTTATATTTTGCTATTATATACCGTAAAATATTATATACCGTAAATTATCACAAATAAAAATAAATAATAATTTTGTAGTTTATTTCTAGGCGCAGGTTTTATCGTATCATTTTATCGTAAACCACTAAATTATAAAACCACATTAGAAGTTTTTCTTCCGTTTCAACAGATGTCGCAATTGTATAGTATTAACGTAATGTAAGCAGTAAAAACCAACCGATCCAGATTTGCGTGTCTGAAGTAATTTTGTTTTCACTTAACAAATGTCGCACAACAGATTTTCTTTTTAAACAAAAAAATTATTACCAACGAATTTGGAAAATTTAATTTTTAATTTAAAATTAAAACAAAATTTAGTTCAATAATGTTAAGTTTTTTACTGTTTAAAATATCATTAAGGCAATAAAATCAGAAATCGGCCAGAAATAACAACAACGACAACTGAATGTACTTGATTTCTTGGCCTTGGTCTAAATGTTTGCAAATCAGTTAAAATGCAATAAAATTGTGAATATTCCCACGATTTGTTTGCAATTAAGAATTTTTATGGCGTTCTTGGTATATAGAAATGTAGAGTCTATAACTTTTCGTCACCAAATAATTTAGGAAATCAATAATAGACCACAAAACAGAATCAAATTTTGGTTTTGTAATTGAAAATGATTCTGGAATATGTGCGTTACATGAAAAAGTCAGAAAAGCATTATTATGAAAGGATAGGAAAAACCACTGCTCTCCCCGTAAAATATAGGGAAACGAATTTTCTACAGAGAAGATTTCAAGCCCTTTAAAGTACTTTGATTACGTTATATTTTCTAATGAGACGAACATTATGTTGTATTATTACGAGGGGACCCAAAAAGTATGGCGCAACCATCTTACAACCCTGGAAAATAAACATGTAATACATACTGAAAACTTCGGAGAACTGTAAGTTATGGTACTGGCATAGACACGCGAATTGTATAGACAAAAGATTACTCATGCTGTGTGCTGTCAACAGAAAAATGGCAAGATTTTCTTTTACATTTTTATCCGAGGATGTAGATTCCGTCAAAAAGTATCTTTATAGAATTGTATTTATTGTAGTTTTAATTGAGTTGTTCTGTCAACAAACACGATGTTAAGAGCATTGTTTAGCTGGAAAAAGACCCTCCACTAATATGCGAAACTTAATAAAGATCAATGGGAAAAATTCCAATAAAATATGACATTTCGAAATGTATTTTTTCATATCGTGTAAAGTACCCTTACCTATGCATATAACTTACATTTAAAATTAGTGTTCAGTGAAAAACAAATTTGTGTTTTGAATGATGGTTAATGAATGACTATAATATATTTGATTTCTAAGACGATCCGAAATCAAAAAATAACGCATATATAAACAAAATGTAACTCAGGTTGCAGTTTGAACACATTTGTATTCGTATCGTCTTAACGAAACTGTTCATAAATCTCAGGTGGCAATAGCAATATTAAGCATCACAAGTAGTGCAATTGCAAAACGATTGAAGACCAGACTATAAACCGGATTATGGCGGTCTTAAACTCGAATTGTTTCCGTGCTGTATGAAGGGTTTGATTTTTATTTGTTTTGCAAGATGACCCACGGTGATATATAAGGCTGGGGAAGTTGGTGTTTTAATAAAAAATGTGCTTTTTTCTTTTGTGTTGTGGTGAATCTATGTTAACGTTATGTAATGGTGGAATTTCCAAAAATTTTGCACGTTTTACGTTCATTAGTAGTATCGATAATTGTCGGTAAAATTAAAATGCTTATATTTTTTGAAATTTTGCCTTTTTAGGGCGAAGATCACTTTTTAATGATTTTTGTTAATTTTCTCGTTTGTTTGTCGTGAAGAAAATACATTTCTGTGGCCAAGTATCCGCGTTAATGTACAAAAACACATTTGCATTTGAAAAACGATAAGTTCTAGGACAGAGAAGCCATTACATAGTCGATACGTCCGAAGATTTGTTTTACCACCAATGAAACCAGGTAACGTAATTTGGTGACTATGTGGGTTCGGGTCCTTGGCTTTCCTTTTTCACTTGCAAATAATTTCAGATCATCAAGCTTAACTCTAAACGAGAAAATTAACATAAAATACTTATAATTTAGATAATTAACGAATTTTTTCGGTAAGCTAACGAAGAATAAAAAGTAGTCGCTAGCCTCTAACGACACAAACAGTGATGTCAACTTCTCATTATGTTTTTAGTCATAATTTTGCTATTTAATTTTACCCACTACAGGTTTGTGTACCCTCAAATTACTGGACTTCGAAAATAATTAATAGAGTTTTCTAAAAAATGAATTTATATTTTGTATATGATTAAATTCTTAATAATACTACACAAATATAAACAAAAATACATCATAAGACCTCAGCCTCCTATTAACTATTTGACAATATGTCTGTCCGTGTACTCGATAATTTGTAATAATTAGTACAAATGTTTCGAATTTTGATAGTTTCGAAACATTTGTAGTTTGATATGAAGGACATAGGTTACTAATTTTTACAGTAAAACACAAAAATTCCACTTATATTAGTTGGTAGTGCGAGGCTTAATTTCCTAAAAGTACGTTGGCTGTCATTTTTGATTGATAGTGTATACTCCCCTTTAAGCGGGGTACACACGATCAGTTTTGACTGTCAGTTTTGCTCAAGTAATCGGTTGCTTGCCAGTGTGGCCGTTCGTTTTTGTCAGTCATCATAAAATATTTTGTGGTTGCTGGATAGTTTGACATTTATCGATATTTCCGAAAAATCGACAGTCAAAACTGATCGTGTGTACCCCGCTTTAGAATATAGGGTTTTCGGAATATGTACAAAATATTTTCAATAAACGTTGTTATAGCCCTTATTTAACCATACCGGCCGTTAGGATACATTTTACTACGTATTTTGTTGTAATTTGGCGTTTGTTGTTCTTTGTAGATAGAAAACCTCTGTGCGAAATATTAGAAACATAGGTTTAGGTATTGAAGTATTTTAAAGTTTAAAGACAAAACTTTCAATCGACTTTGGTCCATCATCCTACCATCAATTTTATACAGAATGCCTTACATTAAGTTCAGGTTGTCACTGCATTTCTATTTTTACCGTTTCATTTGCGAGAGGATTCTTAGTATCACAGAAATCATCATTTGTAATGATTAAATTTCAACTTTAAATTTCCAATTTTTTACATTTCTGATTTTAAGAGTAAAATATAACTTTTGTAAAATATTAAGAATGATAGATTTGTGCATACCGTTTGTTCCTTACATTATGAAACAAAAGTGCATCTTTTAAATGCGTTTTTTAAAGCGTTGCGAGGGGTAAATTGCATTGGGTACTTATCTAACGAATTCAATAAAAAACGGAAATGTAAAAAAGGTTTTAATTTGCGTACTTAATTTGGTACCTTTGGTTTTTGTGTGAACAGATAGATTTCTTAACTGATATTTAGTATTGGTTGAGATAAAGTGGTGATTTTAAAATATAGTTCTGTAAGTGTACAAATGGGGTTCACTGGGGTTTTGTGAACAGACAGAACTAGAAGCAAGCTCAATTTTTACAAACGGGTAGAGTTTTTGATAATTAGTGTTTTCGCGATACGAATATTACTAAATGTTAATTAATATTAAAGTGCTGGTATTAACTAACAAAGAAATCATTTTTTTGCCATCAAAAAATACAAGGAGGGAAGAAGGGAGGGAGAGACAGCAAATATGTCTACGATTGTAGACATTAATTTTTGGAGATAAGTCGATTTACGTCAAACTATATCGCGAACGATTCGATTTATCGTCACCATAAATGCCCGAAGACGTAACCGACATGAAAATCGAAATTCGTTTTTTGGCGTAATCTGATACATAAAGCTTAAATACATGCTCTAGCAAAAGTTCAAGCTTCTGCGTTCAAAAACAACGATCCTATTCAAGAAATGGCATTTCAGAAAATGGGATAATATTTCAGATTTTGTTGTAATGGAGGATCTTAAAACTAGCAATTCAGCGGTTTTTGTTTCACTACTTATTCCCCTTCGTATATGATCGATAATATCCCATAGACTCGCCTTCATAAGATTAATATTCCGTAAAACAGTTTTTAATTTTATAAAGTTTTTTGCTTCTCCTGTAAAGTTTTGGTTTTGTGGGTTACGTCTTTGGGCATTTATGGTGACGTTATGTAGTTCTCTTTGAAAACTAAATACTTGATTTTTAGAAAACGATAAATAGTAACACTCTTAACTGTCGTAGGTAGCATTACTGGCTTTTATTTTGATAAAAAAGTTGTAAATGGGAAATGGAGACATTATATTCTGAATTTTGGTCAATTTATTTATTATCCTGCTTTATACCATGGGGATTTTCCGCTAACGAAGTAGCGGGCATATGCTAGTCTATTATATATTTGAGCTTGGTGATAAGTGACTGACTGACTCATCATCAACGCCCAGCCAAAACGGCTAAAGCTATGAGCTTGAAATTTTACCAGTAGGTCACTGTTGGTGCAAATGTGCGAGATAAGGCCGGGTTTTAGAAAATTCGTCCTGGAACCACAAAAAATATCAACAACAAAAATCCTTATATTTTGCTATTATATACCGTAAATTATCACAAATAATTTCAAATTTTGTAGTTTACTTCTAGGCGCAGGTTTTATCGTATCATTTTATCGTAAACCACTAAATTATATAACACATTAGAAGTTTTTCTTCCGTTTCAACAGACGTCTCAATTGTATAGTATTCACGTAATGTAAGCAGTAAAAACCAACCAATCCAGATTTACGTGTCTGGAGTAATTTTGTTTTCACTTAACAAATGTCGCACAACAGATTTTCTTTTTTAAACAAAAACATTATTACCAACGAATTTGGAAAATTTAATTCAATAATGTTAGGTTGTTTACTGTTTAAAATATCATTAAGGCAATAAAATCAGAAATCGGCCAGAAATAACAACAACAAAAACTGTATGTATTTGATTTCTTGGCCTTGGTCTAAATGTTTGCAAATCAGTTAAAGTGCAATAAAATTTTGAATATTCCCACGATTTGTTTGCTATTAAGAATTTTTATGGCGTTCTTGGTATATAGAAATGTAGAGTCTATAACTTTTCGTCACCAAATAATTTAGGAAATCAATAATAGACCACAAACCAGAATCAAATTTTGGTTCTGTAATTGAAAACGATTTTGGAATATGTGCGTTACGTGAAAAAATCAGAAACGCATTATTATGAAAGGATAGGAAAAACCACTGCTCTCCACGTAAAATATAGGGAAACGAATTTTCTACAGAGAAGATTTCAAGCCCTTTAAAGTACTTTGATGACGTTATATTTTCTAATGAGACGAACATTATGTTGTATTATTACGAGGGGACCCAAAAAGTATGGCGCAACCATCTTACAACCCTGGAAAATAAAAATGTAATACATACTGAAAACTTCGGGGAACTGTAAGTTATGGTATTGGCATAGACAAACGAATTGTATAGACAAAAGATTACTCATGCTGTGTGCTGTCAACAGAAAAATGGCAAGATTTTCTTTTACATTTTTATCCGAGGATGTAGATTCCGCCAAAAAGTAACTGTATAGAATTGTATTTATTGTAGTTTTAATTGAGTTGTTCTGTCAACAAACTCGATGTTAAGAACATTGTTTAACTGGAAAAAGACCCTCCACTAATATGCGAAACTTAATAATGATCAATGGGAAAAATTCCAATAAAATATGACATTTCGAAATGTATTTTTTCATATCGTGTAAAGTAACCTTACCTATGCATAAAACTTACATTTAAAATTAGTGTTCAGTGAAAAACAAATTTGTGTTTTGAATGATGGTTAATGAATGACTATAATATATTTGATTTCTAAGACGATCCGAAATCAAATTCGTTCGAATTACTACCAAACGGCTTTCGGTGTAGAAAATGGTTGTTCGACTGAAAACAAAAAACAAACAAAAATAACTCATATATAAACAAAACGTAACTCAGGTAGCAGTTTGAACACATTTGTATTCGTATCGTCTTAACGAAACTGTTCAGGTGGCAATAGCACTATTAAGCATCACAAGTAGTGCAATTGCAAAACGAGTGAAGACCAGACTATAAACCGGATTATGGCGGTCTTAAACTCGAGTTGTTTCCGTGCTGTATGAAGGGTTTGATTTTTATTTGTTTTGCAAGATGATCCACGGTGATATATAAAGCTGGGGAAGTTAAAAAAAATGTGATTTTTTCTTTTGTGTTGTGGTGAATCTATGTTAACGTTATGTAATGGTGAAATTTCCAAAAATTTTGAACGTTTTTACGTTCATTAGTAGTATCGATAATTGTCCGTAAAATTAAAATGCTTATAATTTCGATAATTAACGAATTTTTTCCGTAAGTAGTAAGTAGTCGCTAGCCTCTAGCGACACAAACAGTGATGTCAACTTCTCATTATGTTTTTAATCATCATTTTGCTATTTAATTTTACCGATTTTTGCCTGTAACAGCAAAAATGAGTTACAGAATCCCACTACAGGTTTGTGTACCCTCAAATTACTCGACTTCGAAAATAATTAATACAGTTTTCTAAAAAATTAATTTATATTTTGTATATGATTAAATTCTTAATGATACTACACAAATATAAACAAAAATACATCATAAGACCTCTGCCCCTATTAACTATTTGACAATATGTCTGTCCGTGTACTCGATAATTTGTAATAATTAGTACAAATGTTTCGAATTTTGATAGCTTCGAAACATTTGTAGTTTGATATGAAGGACATAGGTTACTAACTTTTACAGTAAAACACAAAAATTCCACTTACATTAGTTGGTAGTGCGAGGCTCAATATTTACCACATAGACACGTGGTTTTCTGTAGGCTTAATGTAGCGGTTATGTCCATTTTTACGTTATAGACTCATTCAATCAATTTTGCTGCAAATTAAGTATAGTACACATTGACAAGCAAAACTGACAGTCATCGAGGTGTATTTCGTGAATATCAAAGCCTAACTGAAAAAATTTCTTTTGTAATATCTAAATAATACCGTATACATTGTATTTAAAAGGTTTTTCAGTACATAAAATTTGTTATTTGCAGGAAAAATGTCCTATAAGTACGTTGGCTGTCATTTTTGATTGATAGTGTGTACTCCCCTTTAAGCGGGGTACACACGATCAGTTTTGACTGTCAGTTTTGCTCAAGTAATCGGTTGCTTGCCAGTGTGGCCGTTCGTTTTTCTCAGTCATCATAAAATATTTTGTGGTTGCTGGATAGTTTGACATTTATCGATATTTCCGAAAAATCGACAGTCAAAACTGATCGTGTGTACCCCGCTTTAGAATATAGGGTTTTCGGAATATGTACAAAACATTTTCAATGCACGTTGGTATAGCCCTCATTTAACCATACCGGCCGTTAGGATACATTTTCCTACGTATTTTGTTATAATTTGGCATTTGTTGTTCTTTGTAGATAGAAAACCTCTGTGAGAAATATTAGCAACAAACTTAAAGACAAAACTTTGGTCCATCATCATACCATCAATTTTATACAGAATGTCTTACATTAAGTTCAGGTTGTCACTGCATTTCTATTTTTACCGTTTCATTTGCGAGAGGATTCTTAGTATCACAGAAATCATCATTTGTAATGATTAAATTTCAACTTTAAATTTCCGCTTTTTTACATTTCTGATTTTAAGAGTAAAATATAACTGGTTTTTAAAATATTAAGAATGCGAGATTTGTGCATACCGTTTGTTCCTTACAAAAAATTATGAAACAAAAGTGCAACTTATAAATGCGTTTGTATAAGTTCGATACATTGGTTACGCCAATGTATATGTTCGATACTTTGTTTCCCCTTCCCAGCATTCCAATTAACTACATTAATTGGCCGCTCGTTAGAGCACTATGGGGAAATCTTCTCTGCACTTCTTCCAGGAGCCTTATTTGTAGGAGAGAGTTCGCTCTCTTCTACTACCTCTCCTGGAAAGCTTTATTCGCATAGTTCGGATGCAGGAGGGCGCTTTCCAATGCTGCGTCGTAGTTGATTGTCACGGCCTTATTATCGTTATTCTGCCCACCTGCAACTTCACTTGTTCTTTCGCTTTCGTAGAAATCACACGCATAAAGGTAAAGTCTTGTTTCTTTGAAACCCACCTACTTTACAATAAAGAATTGAAAATATTTACGTAAACAAAATTACATACACAAATTGTTTTTATTTCTTTTCTTTTTGGGTTTCTCACACTGGTATCACGCCAACATTATGATCCAATCGAGCCGGATCAATAAACTGCAAGCGAATTTGTTGCTAATTTTGTTTTTTTTCCCTATTTCAAAGGAGAAAAATCAACAAAATCATCATCCCCCCTCATCAGTGCGCATCATCTCACCATCATCCACATCAAAAATCACCAAATAAACTAAACATCATCCACAAACAACATCATACACTCAAAGGTACGTAGTTCAGTTTCTTTTATATTGAGCATACCGCGAGTGTTTTTGTTTTTGCATTTGTTTCGGTTTAAAAATATTGATTTTTGATAATTTGTTCGCTACGTCGCGTACTGGTCGCCCTACAATTGCCTTAACGCGTGTGTTATAAACAAAAAAGCATCATACAGTCCACTTATCGTCGTACAATTTGCTAAATAATCGTATTAAAATAACCAATAATCCCAATATTGTGCTTTATTTTAATAAATTCACTGATTATTTTCAAAAATCTAAATTATGCTAATTAAATTTCTGCCTAATTTGCATTTGATCGCATTCTATTGCTTTAAATTGTTTGCCGGTGATCTATTCTGTAGTGCTTGTTTATTATTTCTACCTAAGGGCTTACATACACACATTCCCTTAATCGTTGAAATTGTCAGCCACTAGTGAGAAAATACAATAACAACACTACTATTCTCCATCGTGCCCTTTTCTTTGCAATTCTAAAAACTACCAACAATTTTCTAATCGTTCCAACGTTTGGGTTTTTTGTCGTGCAATTGCAACAATAATAATACCCAAATATTCCAAGCAGCATCGTTCGTCGATCGGTCTATTCATATACAAGCTACCAACAAATTATTCCTCTCCCCACCACTAGTGCTGGTTCGTTGTCGTTGGTTGGTCTGTAGTGTGGTGGCTGACGTTGATAATTTGCTTGTGTTTTATTTTCCTTTGTTATTTATATTCGTTGCTGGTTGTCGCACCTTGGGCACCAGTGTAAAAAATAATATTTTTTGTGATACATTTTTAATAATTTTTGTTGTTATTTTTTCTCGAATATAATTTCGTGTCGCGATTCGATATTGATTGTTCGTAATATTATTCGAATAAAGCACCCTACCATCGGCATTGTTGATAATATTTATATTATAAATTCAGATTTTATTTACATATTTTTTGCTATTATTTATAAATATTTATTTATAAATTCAATTCTAATTTGTTTTCGAAATATTTTTTGGATAAATTCGTTTTTACCACATAGTGTGACGTGCACCCTACTGTCGGTAATAGACGATTTTCTCATTATTTTGTCGCAAACTTGTGATTTTTCGAAAATTTTCGTACTTTTTTGTACGCTTTTCGTTGCTATTAGCCATTGTGCTTATTTCTCCCGATCTTTTTCTGCAAAGTAGACCGTGTGTACCCTACATTCGGTTCTAGTTGACTTTCTGAAATAGTTAAAAAAGTGATTTTTTTGAGATTTTTAAATTGTCTGTCGATACTTTTTGGTTTTTTCTTGTCTTAAATCATGTCGGTCACTCCTGTCACACAATTTATTCGTGCTTCTGACAATGTTGTCAAATTCATTGCTGGCTTTAATCTGATTAGGCCGGAAAATCACACCGTTTTCAATCTTGAGATTCGTAACACGGAACTTCAAGATTTGTGGAATAAGGTGAAGGATACTTATGACAAGTATCTGGATCATTTGCTTTCCGTCGAGGGTACTAATTCTGAGGACATTTCTTCAGCCGACGCAAAGTATCAAACTACTTGCGAAAGCTACGTCGCTTGTTTGTCGACAATTAATGAAAAACTGGAGGAGCTTAAGTCCGTAAAGTCTCCGCCTTCTTCCCCATCTGCTTTGCTCGTTAGTACGCCTCAAAACAGTCAATCTCAAAATAGTCATCGCTTAAATTCTGCGATTCGTGGGTCCAATATACCTAATATTAGTCAACCACCAGCATCTAATTGTGGCAATATCTCTATTCATAGTTCTATTTCTCCACATTTATCGAATACTGCTTTTCCAGATGTCCAAAACCCTTCGGACATTTCTATTGCTAATTGGAGCTTACCATCATACGTTTCGAATAACATGCATCATCTTCATTTACCACCGTGTGACATAGAAGATTTCCATGGTGACTTCTTATCGTGGCCCACTTTCCGGGACCTTTTCTCAGCCATGTTTATTAATAACGCTGGGCTAAGTGACATTGAGAGGCTTTGTCACTTGGTGCAAAAAACAAAAGGTGAGGCTAGAGAAATCGTTGCAAAGTTTCCGCTCACCCACAAAAGTTTCGCTTTAGCTTGGAAGTCGCTGAAGGATACGTACGACAACAAACGTATTCTAGTCCATAACCATATCAAGCTCCTATTTGACCTTCCTGCCTTTGAAAGTGAAACTAGTTCCAATTTGAAAACTATACAGCGTGGAATAAATAGTTGTATTTCTGCTATGTCAGTTTATGATGTAGTCACGGATCACTGGGATCCAATTTTGGTTTTTATTTGTCAACAACGTTTGCCTAGACTTACTGTCTCTCTGTGGGAGCAGAGTATTAAGGAAAAATCGTCACTATCCTCGTGGGAAGAGTTAGATCAATTCCTCACAGAAAGAATTCAGACATTAGCTTGCCTTAGAGACATGAGAGGTTCTTCTTCTATTTCAATTCCGAAAAGTAGAGTCAAAACTAATCTAGCTACTTCTTCGGTTAAAGATAAATCTAAATCGGTCTGCATACTTTGTAGAAAAGAACCCCATTCACTGCGTTCTTGTCCTAAATTTAGAGCACTTTCGTTTGAAAAGAGATTTGAAGCTGCCAAAAAGCAGGGTTGTTGTATAAATTGTCTTTCGGTGGGACATTCAGTCAAAGACTGCTCTAGTACCCACAATTGTAATATTTGCAATAGTCGCCATCATACTATGCTGCATAGGCCTTCTTCATCTTCTTCACCTAGACGATCCACATCTCTTTCGTCGTTGACCAATAGCCATCCTCCACAAGTAGATGGAAAAATAGCTTCTATTTCCACCGGCGCTAATCCTAGAGCCATGAATAGTCAGGTGTTCCATACATCCCAAAATCGGAATGTCTTGCTAGGTACTGCGATGGTCAACATTGTTCATTTAGGAGTTTCGTATCCTGCTCGGGCTCTTATAGACCCAGGTTCAGAAGCTTCTTTTATTACTGAACGTTTGCAAAAGCGCCTTAAATTACTGACTGGGTAATCACTGCTACTGTTTCTGGTGTTAATAGTTCAACATATGCCACTTCGAAGAAAAGTTGTTCGCTTCGCATCGGTTCTCGCTTCGATTCCTCCTTAATTGTAGAAACTTGTGCGTTTGTTCTTCCAAAAATTTCCGGAAGCCTTCCCTCATGTCCCCTCAGTTCAAACATCACTTCTCGATTGCCTAATATTAGTTTAGCCGATGATCGTCTTTTTGATTCACGACCTGTCGATTTATTGTTGGGGGCAGATTTGTATCCACAGATTTTGCGGGAAGGGACGCAAAGAAACATTCTGGGTTCCATGTTAGCCCAAAACACGATATTTGGCTGGATTCTGACTGGTCCCATGCCTTCTTCCTCAGTCCAGGTCTTTACGACTGTGTTGGATATAGCTGAGGAAGAATCTCTCAACGAAACACTACTCCGGTCGCCATCGGACATGTTTCGTGAGAGGAATTATCGTGCCACGTGAGAGGAATTATCGTGCCACTCCTACACCTTGTCAGTTAGTAGGTGACACTCAGTATCATTATTCACTCGAAGCTCACATTATTCGTCGATGATTATCCATCACAAACTTTGAACTGAGGAAGTGGACATCAAGTCATGTTTCGCATATTGGGATCCTGTTCCTTTGATATGAAGACATTTACGGGTAAAGCGTGTCGAATTACCAAAGGTTACGTACTTGTCTTCACCTGCTTTTTAACTAAAGCAGGTCACTTAGAAGCCACTTCTGACCTGTCTGCTGCTTCATTTCTGGCATCTTTCGGTTTTATTTTCATCGTGGTTGCCCTAGGACATTGTTTCATTGAAATTTCATTTAAGAGTTACGACTATCCTCGCACAACGAACAATCAATATCTTTCCGATGCCGTGTAAAATGCAAAATCGCGCGCCATGGCTCAACCTTGTTTGCCTGGGTTATTTCCGTCGCAGTACACCCCTAAATGGAAAAAAATCATGCTAGTTGAATTAAGTAAAAATTTAATTACACCTAAAATGCTCAATAGAAACTGAACTACGACACCTCTCACTTGCAACACACTCCACTACTAACTCTAGTTTAAGTTTGCTCGCGAATTAGTCTAACCCTGTTGCCTTGCAGATAGCGCGTCAAGGTGGGCGGCAAATGTATAAGTTCGATACATTGGTTACGCCAATGTATATGTTCGATACTTTGTTTCCCCTTCCCAGCATTCCAATTAACTACGTTAATTGGCCGCTCGTTAGAGCACTATGGGGAAATCTTCTCTGCACTTCTTCCAGGAGCCTTATTTGTAGGAGAGAGTTCGCTCTCTTCTACTACCTCTCCTGGAAAGCTTTATTCGCATAGTTCGGATGCAGAGGGGCGCTTTCCAATGCTGCGTCGTAGTTGATTGTCACGGCCTTATTATCGTTATTCTGCCCACCTGCAACTTCACTTGTTCTTTCGCTTTCGTAGAAATCACACGTATAAAGGTAAAGTCTTGTTTCTTTGAGACCCACCTACTTTACAATAAAGAATTGAAAATATTTACGTAAACAAAATTACATACACAAATTGTTTTTATTTCTTTTCTTTTTTTAAGGCGTTGCGAGGGGTAAATTGCATTGGGAACTTATCTAACGAAATCAATAAAATTCAATAAAGAACGGAAATGTAAAAAAGGTTTTAATTTGCGTACAAAATTTGGTACCTTTGGTTTTGTGTGAATAGATACATTTCTAAACTGATATTTAGTATTGGTTGAGATAAAGTGGTGATTTTAAAATATAGTTCTGTAAGTTTACAAATGGGGATCACTGGGGTTGTGTGAACAGACAGAACTAGAAGCAAACTCAACTCGGCCCACCTGCAACTTCACTTGTTCTTTCGCTTTCGTAGAAATCACACATATAAAGGTAAAGTCTTGTTTCTTTGAGACCCACCTACTTTACAATAAAGAATTGAAAATATTTACGTAAACAAAATTACATACACAAATTGTTTTTATTTCTTTTCTTTTTGGGTTTCTCACACTGATATCACGCCAACAGCGTTTTTTAAGGCGTTGCGAGGGGTAAATTGCATTGGGAACTTATCTAACGAATTCAATAAAATTCAATAAAGAACGGAAATGTAAAAAAGGTTTTAATTTGCGTACAAAATTTGGTACCTTTGGTTTTGTGTGAATAGATACATTTCTAAACTGATATTTAGTATTGGTTGAGATAAAGTGGTGATTTTAAAATATAGTTCTGTAAGTTTACAAATGGGGATCACTGGGGTTGTGTGAACAGACAGAACCCGATCCCCTCCCAAAGGATTAAAACTTACTCCATATTCATTTTCTCAATCAAATTTAAACATAATTTTATTTAACCTTATCTTTACTACAAACTAAAACACAAAAAAATCAATAAAAAGTTATCTAAAAAAAATTGTCAATATTTAGTCTTTTCTTTTGTAATATTCATCGAAATGTTGTAGAAACAAACAAAAAAAACGATAATTAGATGGATATTGGGACTTATAAAAGTTCCCGACGGGGTTAGGGTCCGAATGGGCGGACCGGATAATTTATTCTATGAAATTCCCCACCTAAATGAGCTCAGTTAAGTTGGTATTGGTTTTGGCCTTATTTTCAGGCTAAGCAAAATTAATAAAAAAAAAAAAAAAAAAAAAAAAAAAAAAAAAAAAACTCAACTCGAGGTACGAATATTACTAAATGTTCATTAAGTGCTGGTATTAACTAACAAAGAAATCATTTTTTGCCTTCAAAAAATACAATACCATAAGATGCGAAGGGAAGGAGGGAGGGAGAGACATATTTGCTTTACGATTGTAGACATTAATTTTTGGAGATAAGTCGATTTACGTCAAACTATATCGCGAACGATTCGATTTATGTAGTTCTTTTTGAAAACTAAATACTTGATTTTTAGAAAAAGATAAATAGTAACACTCTTAACTGTCGTAAGCAGCATTACTGCCTTTTTTTTGATAAAAAAAAAGTTGTAAATAGGAAATGGAGACATTATTTTCTGAATTTTGGTCAATTTATTTATTATCCTGATTTATACCATGGGGATTTTCCGCTAACGAAGTAGCGGGCATATGCTAGTCTATTATATATTTGTGCTTGGTGATAAGTGACTGACTGACTGACTGACTCATCATCAACGCCCAGCCAAAACGGCTAAAGCTATGAGCTTGAAATTTTACCAGTAGGTCACTGTTGGTGCAAATATCAACAACAAAAATCCTTATATTTTGCTATTATATACCGTAAAAATTATGTACCGTAAAATATCAAAAATAATTTCAAATTTTGTAGTTTACTTCTAGGCGCAGGTTGTATCGTATCATTTTATCGTAAACCACTAAATTATAAAACCACATTAGAAGATTTTCTTCCGTTTCAACAGACGTCGCAATTGTATAGTATTAACGTAATGTAAGCAGTAAAAACCAACCGATCCAGATTTACGTGTCTGGAGTAATTTTGTTTTCACTTAACAGATGTCGCACAACAGATTTTCTTTTTTAAACAAAAAAATTATTACCAAAGAATTTGGAAAATTATGATTTTTAATTTAAGATTAAAACAAAATTTAGTTCAATAATGTTAAGTTTTTTACTGTTTAAAATATCATTAAGGCAATAAAATCAGAAATCGGCCAGAAATAACAACAATAAAAACTGTATGTACTTGATTTCTTGGCCTTGGTCTAAATATTTGCAAATCAGTTAAAGTGCAATAAAATTGTGAATATTCCCACGATTTGTTTGCAATTAAGAATTTATATGGTGTTCTTGGTATATAGAAATGTAGAGTCTATAAATTTTCGTCACTAAATAATTTAGGAAATCAATAATAGACCACAAACCAGAATCAAATTTTGGTTTTGTAATTGAAAACGATTTTGGAATATGTGCGTTACGTGAAAAAGTCAGAAAAGCATTATCACGAAGGGATAGGAAAAAAACCACTGCTCTCCCCGTAAAATATAGGGAAACGAATTTTCTACAGAGAAGATTTCAAGCCCTTTAAGGTACTTTGATGGCGTTATATTTTCTAATGAGACGAACATTATGTTGTATTATTACGAGGGGACCCAAAAAGTACGGCGCAACCATCTTACAACCCTTGAAAATAAAAATGTAATACATACTGAAAACTTCGGAGAACTGTAAGTTATCTTTTGTCTAAATGTACATTTATTTTGTCTATGGCAAAGGGTTGTATATGAAGCAATGGCTTTAGGTAAAATAAGTTTTCAGAGGTTTATTTGAAGATCTTCTACAACTTATTTAACGACAACGTCAAAATTGTGGTTTTTGGAACCTGAAAATCGAAAAAGTAAATACAATATAAAATCTACCAAGACAAGACATTCTAGACGTAAATCTTATTTACAAAAACTTTATGGATTCATCTGAGGAAAAAAGCTGGAAAAAGACCCTCCACTATTATGCGAAACTTAATAAAGATCAATGGGAAAAATACCAATAAAATATGACATTTCGAAATGTATTTTTTCATATCGTGTAAAGTACCTGTTCACGCAAAGGGCGGAATTAGTATTGGAAATGCACTCGAACTTAAGTGCGCTGATGGACAAACCACTCTTTCGTGCAAAACGAATGCAAGAAAATAAAACCATAGAAGAATGTTTGAACTTCTGTTTATTCCTTGTGTATTAAATCGAAGACTTATAGTTCTATTACTTGTCACTAGAATAGTTCTTGAATTGAATAAATTAGGAATCAACTGGATGCCTTCGTGGTATAATGATAATAGAAAAAAAAAAGAAAAAGGAAATGTAGCTTGCAATATGGCCGTTTTAGGGATGGCCGATAACTAAACTAAAAGCCATAAATAACATAGAATAGGTATCTCGATTACTTTTAACACTTTTGCGATACCAGTGATGAGTTAAGACAAAATGCTGAGGACTAAATTAAAGGGTTTACGATTTGACGTAAACATTCCGCCCCCTATGCAGTGTTACTGTATTTGGAAATAAGAGAGACTCATATCGCAAGCATACAGATCGAACTACTTAAACTATAAGGGGTTTGCTATTACTTCATATGATGACAGTTTAATTGGAATTCATCGGGTTTAATTCATGATCTTCTAGGTATACTCTAGGGTACAATAAGATTCAGGTGGATACAAAGTGCATACATTTCTAAAGTACATTTTGTTGTTCTTAATTAGCAATTCAGATAAATAATTAGTAGTTTGTATTCAGTAAATATGAAATATAGTTCAGATATTATAAGTTAGTAAAGACTATTGGGTTTTGTTTTGAAGAAGCTTAAGTCGAAAATATACCATAAAGAACTATGCCAAAAACGGTGCTTTGAGCAGTAGGAAGGCCGTGTCGAATAAATAGGCCATCTGAAATAATTTTGGAATAAACATCAACTCCGATAACAATGTCAATTCCTGCAGCTTGGTAGAAACGGCTATCCGCCAAAACGAGATGTTGAAAATTGCTCCTAGCCGATTCTGGTAAGGATTCCTTTTGGGTCGTAATGCCATTTCTGTTTCTCACCCGCAGAGTAGCTTCAATTTTGATGGTAGATGGGAAACAGGGTCTCATGGTAACCGGACACATGACTTCGTCTTCAAGTTCAAGGGTGGATAAACCCATGTAGTCTACAAATCGTCTGGAAATACAGCTCGTCGGAGCTCTGGAGTCCAATAGACACCGAGCAGTATGGTTACTATTTTTTCCAGAGATTCTCACTAAGGCGGTAGGAAGAAGGGGTAGAACATTATTCCGAAGAAGTGCTGATAAGGACGTGGTACTAGAAGATGTTGGTAATTTTTGTCTGGAGTTGGATTCTGCTGCAGGAGCTTTAGATGGAACGCGTGCGGAAGTTGAGGAGGTAGCCTTAGATATCGGTGCTGTATGGTTCTTTTCTAGTCGTGGATGTTGATGCAACAAGGAATGGTGCTTTTTGTGGCAATATCCACATCCCGATGTTGTAAAAAACGTTCCCTGAGAGTGTGTGTGCGCACAAACAGTTCGTGCAGTAGCCATATTTTTTGACAGCAGTCATTCTTTCAACGGACTTCATAGCTCTAAATTTCCAGCATGACTTCAATGGATGCTTCTTCCGGCACAACCTACAAACATATTTTGGACGAAGAGTCGACTGATCTGCCATTATATTGTGGTAAGTGCTGTAATAATGGTAAGGAATTAATAAATGAAATGATAAAATGGAGTAATGGAGATAGGATTAACAAATGGAATGTTAGAAGAAATTGCTAGACGCTGTTACTTGGTAAAATAACGAGCTTGGTAACAGGGCGAGTGATATTCCCTTTCTGCGTCAGTATATCTGTCACACGTACTCTATGGTCACTGCCTTGATAGACACGGATTATCCTTCCAAGTCGCCAGCAGTTTGGTGGCATATTTTCGTCTTTGACGACGACCAGCATATCCTCTTTTACGTAATTTTCGAATTTTTTCCACTTAGTCCTTTTGTGGAGTTCTTTAAGATATTCGCTTTTCCACCGATTACCAAAAATTGTGATATAATGCGCGAATTCCTTGCCAGCGATTTTGAATCGATATCGGTGATTTGTTTATCTCGGGTTCTAATGGAGCTAACAGGGGCGAGCCGATTAAAAAATGTCCGGGAGTCAATGCGTTGAGATCGGATGGACTTTGCGATGATGGAGACATAGGTCTGAAGTTTATGCACGCTTCAATTTTTGCCAATAGGGTTTGAAATTCCTCGAACGTGTATTTGGTGTATCCAGCTATTCTCTTGAAATGTTGCATAGAACTTTTTACCCCGGCCTCCCACAGTCCTCCCATATGAGGAGCTCCGGGGGTATGAAATGTCAAGTGAGATTCTGATGGGAGTAATTGGATGCCAATGCTTGATGGGAGGTTTCGAAAAAGTTCCTGGATATTATTTCGGACGCACCGACAAATGTAGTACCATTGTCAGAGTGCAGATGGAGAGGACAATCATGACGCGAAACAAAGCGACTAAATGCTGCCAAAAAGGTGAATGTGGATAAATCGGATGTTGCCTCTAGGTGTATTGCCTTGGTGGAAAAACAGACAAATAGGCACACGTATCCTTTTGTGCTGCGGCAATATCGTCCAGTATAGCTTTTAACATCAAAAGGTCCTGTAAAGTCCAGACCGGTGTGAGTGAATGGACGGGATATTTCACACCTTTCTTGCGGCAATGCAGCCATTAGCTGTTTCTGACATCTTCTTTTATAAATAACGCAGATTTTGCCCTTGGAATCCAATGTTGTGAGCGAATCAAACGAAGGACAAGTTGATTGCCACCATGCAGACTAATCGGGTGTACAAACTGGACCAAAAGTCTCGCATAAGGAGAATAGTATGGAATAATAATAGGGTGTTTTTCCTCGAATGATAATTCTGCACATGACTCTAATCTACCACAGACTCTCATTAGACCCTCAGAATCTAAAAATGGGTTCAAATTGAGCAGCTTACTGGAATTGGAAATTGGTTTTTTAGTACTCAAAACCAAGTATTCGTTTGGGTAAAATCGTTTTTGATAGATGATGATTAATTTTGTACGGACATGAACGATTTCGGAAGCCGTTATGGTCTTACTACTCCTGCGATAATTAGATCTATGCTGTGGATGAGTGCCATAAAGGAAGCGGTAAATGTATGCCATGATCCTTAAAGCTCTTGGGAAAGAGGAATATTTTTCTAAATAATCCTCGAAGTTGTCAAAATATGCAAAATGACTTTTTATGGATTTTTTCTCTAGTGTAATCTCAGGGATGTCGGGATATAAATCAAATTTGTGGGTTGAATCGGAAAGCCATGATGGACCTTTCCACCAAAGGTCATTTTTATGTAAGTCCTGCGGGTATACTCTGTAATGTACACAACTAAAAAATGGTTGTTGATGCATATTTATAAAGAAGATGATGGCATCGTGGAACTAGAGTGATGTTAGGACTGTGGGAGCCTTTGATAAACTAGCTACAGCGGGTTGCGGGGTTTTTGTCCTTTTCTACTCAAGCCATGTTTATATTACATATATTATTGTAGAAAAAACAAAACTTTAATATATATATATATATATATATATATATATATATATATATATATATATATATATATATATATATATATATATATATATATGATGGAAACAAATGGCTCTCTGATGTTGTGAGAGTCATGCCTCTATACCCTCACCAACCTATGTCCTAATGGCATGTACTCCAATATAATGTCCTAATCCATCATGTCATCAAAAGGTTTTTAACAATTCATATTAGAATTAGATCAAATTCAGATTTATTCAAGATAAAGTTATATATTTACAAGAGCAGTCGTAAACAGTTTTATAGTAAATAGATATTTATATATATTATGCATGTAATTAAGAAAAAAATTATGGTAGTTTGAAATCAATGTAATCATGGATTTTATGTTTGTTCCCATAAAGGGTTAAAATGGGTAAAAGTATCTGATTATTGTTTGTTTTGATTTGTTTTTTTATTTTTCGGTACTATGCAACAAAATTACTTTGATTGTAACAGAACATTCAAAAAAAGAAGAAATTGCTTTAGAAAAGAGAGAGATTACATGTATATTTGTGCATGTGTCACTGCGAAAAGAGTGGGAAGTTTAACCCAACAAAAAAAAGGTACAACAAAATAATGAATATGCAGCTACGGAATAATCTATATATATAAATGAGCTTGGTGATAAGTGATTGACTGACTGACTGACTCATCATCAACGCCCAGCCAAAACGGCTAAAGCTAGGAGCTTGAAATTTTACCAGTGGGTCACTGTTGATGCAAATGTGCGAGATAAGGCCGGGTTTTAGAAAATTCGTCCTGGAACCACAAAAAATAACAACAACAAAAATCCTTATTTTTCATTATTATTACGTACTTATGGCCCTCTGCAAGACATGTGTCAAATTAACAATGCTAACTTCATGATACCGTAAACGATCACACATAATTTCAAATTTTGTAGTTTACTTCTAGGCGCACTTATTTTATCGTAAACCACTAAATAATAGAAAGACAAGACATTGCAACAGATGTCGCAGTTGGTGATAATGATATAAACATCAATTACGCGAAAAATACAAACCGATCCTGATTTAGTTTTCACATAACAGGTGTCGCACAAAAGATTTTCATTCGTTAAAATCGAGCTAGAAAAAATGATTACAAACGATGCATTTGTAAAAAATTTTGATTTTCAATTTAAAATTAAAACAAAAATTCTTTCAATAAATGATGTTGGGTTTGTTGAACAAATGAGTTGCTGTTGAAGACAACATTAGGGGAATAAATTCAGAAATCGGCCAGAAATAACAACAACTAAAAACTGCATGGACCTCACTTTTTGGTAATAACTAAATGTTTGCAAATCAATGATAGTGCAATAAAATTGTGCATATTACCACGATTTATTTGCAATTAAGAATTTTATCGTACATGGAGATGTACAGTTATAACTATTCAATTTCAAAATCTGTAATTTGAAGAAATCGCTAAATAATTAATGAAATCAATAATAGGCCACAGGAATATAGGAATATAGGAATTTGGTATGGAAATCAAGGTTGGGAAGTGGTGCTTCTAAAAGGAAATGGTTTGCAAAATTACCAATCATGTGTACGAAAAGTACTAAATGGTACTAAATTTAGTACAATTTAGATTTGGGTGAACGTAAAGAGCTGGAAACCTGAAATTTGGAATTAAGGTTACTGTTGTAGTGTAGGATTGAGATATGAGGGTAGTTTTGGAAATTCGTGCTTATGTGTACGAAAAGTACTAAATAGTACTAAATTTGGTACAATAGGAATTTGGGTGAACGGATAGAGCTGGAATCCTGATATTTGGAATTGAGATTACTGTTGGAGTGTAGGATTGAAGAACTTTTGGAAATTCGTACTTATGTGTATGAAAAGTACTAAATGGTACTAAATTTGATACAATGGGGATTTGGGTGAACGGATAATAGCTGGAATCTCGAAATTTGGAATTGAGATTACTGGTGGGGTGTAGGATTGAGGTAGTTTTGAAAATTCGTACTTATGGGTACGGAAAGTACTAAATGGTACTAAATTTAGTACAATTTGGATTTGAATGAACGGATAGAGCTGGAAACCTGAAATTTGGAATTAATATTACTGTTGAAGTGTAGGATTGAGATATGAGGGTGGTTTTGGAAATTAGTACTTATGTGTACGGAAAGTACTATATGGAACTAAATTTTGTATAATGGGGATTTGGGTGAACGGATAGCGCTAGAATCTCTAAATTTGGAACTGAGATTACTGGTGGAGTTTAGTATTGTGGAAGTTTTGGAAATTCGTACATAAGGTACGAAAAATACTAAATAGCACTAAATTTGGTACAGTTTCGATTTGGGTGAACGGATAGGGCTTGATTCCTCAAATTTGGACTGAGGATCACTGATGAAGAGTAAGAAAGATGCACCAAAGGGTTTTTGGAAACTTGAGTGTACGAAAAGTACTAAATGGTACTAAATTTAGTACAATTTGGATTTGGGTGAACGTATGTATGTAGCTGGAAACCTGAAATTTGGAATTAAGATTACTGTGAACTGTAGGACTGAGATATGAGGTTGGTTTGGAAATTCGTATTTATGTGTACGAAAAGTACTAAATGGTACTAAATTTATTACAATTTGGATTTGGGTGAACGGATAGAACTGGAATCCTGAATTTTAAGTATTTTAATTTTATTTATTTTAATTTAAAGTATGAATTTTAGTAAACGGAAAGAGTTAGAATTTGCAACCAGTTCGCGGTAGGCTATAGAGGATTCCTGAAATTTGGAATTGATATTACTGTTGGAGTGTAGGAAATTCTTACTTATGTGAATGAAAAGTACTAAATGGTACTAAATTTGGGACAATGGGGATTTGGGTGAACGGATATAGTTGGAATCTCGAAATTTGGAATTGAGATTACTGGTGGGGTGTAGAATTGAGGTAGTTTTGAAAATTCGTACTTATGGGTACGAAAAGTACTAAATGGTACTAAATTTAGTACAATTTGGATTTGGGTGAACGTATGTATGTAGCTGGAAACCTGAAATTTGGAATTAAGATTACTGTGAACTGTAGGACTGAGATATGAGGTTGGTTTGGAAATTCGTATTTATGTGTACGAAAAGTACTAAATGGTACTAAATTTATTACAATTTGGATTTGGGTGAACGGATAGAACTGGAATCCTGAATTTTAAGTATTTTAATTTTATTTATTTTAATTTAAAGTATGAATTTTAGTAAACGGAAAGAGTTAGAATTTGCAACCAGTTCGCGGTAGGCTATAGAGGTAGAATTTGGATTTGGGTGGCGGATAGTGTTTGAGTTCTGAAATTTAAAATTAGGATTACTATTGGAGTGCAGGACTGAGGTAGTAAGGGTACGAAAAGTACTAAGTGGTACTACCTGTGGTACAATTTGGATTTGGGGGAACGGATAGAGCTGGAATCCTGGAATTTAGTCAGACTGCTGTTGGAGTATAGGATTGAGATGGAAGTAGTTTTTGAAATTCGTACTTATGGGTACGAAATGTACCAAATGGTACAACTTGGATTTGAGTGCACGGATAGCGCTGGAATCCTGTTATTTGGAATTATGGTTACTGTTGATTAAGGTTGTTTTGGAAAATCGAATTGTACAGAATTTGGTACAATTTGTTTTTGTGTAAAGGGGTTTTTGGAAATTCGTCGTAGAAAGGTACGAAAAGTGCTAAAGTGTACTAAATATGGAATCCATTGTATTAGGCAAACGCGAAGAGCTAGAAATCTGAAATTTTGAACGAGTGGTCATTGATGGAGAGTTAGGAAGATGTACCAAAGGGTATTTAGAAACTCGACCTATAAGTGTACGAAAAGTACTAAAAGTTTCTAAATTTGGTACCAATTGAATATTTTTAATGGATAAAGCTTCAAATTTGGTATGGGAATCAAGGTTGGGAAATGGCGTTGAAATAAGGAAATGGTTTTGGAAGTTCGTATTTATGATTACGAGCAGTACTAAATTTGGATTTGGGTGAACGGATAGAGCTGGAATCCTAAAGTTTTGAATTAAGATTACTGTAGGGGTGTAGGATTGAGATAGTTTTGGATATTCGTACCTTTGGGTACGAAAAGTACTAAATGGTACAAAATTTGGTACAATTTGGAGTTGTATGAACGGATAGAGCTGGAATTCTGAAATTTGGAACTAAGATTACCGGACAGTAGAATTGAGGTAGTTTTGGAAATTCGTACTTATGGGTACAGAAAGCACTAAATTTGGTACAATTTGAATTTTAGTAAACGGATAGTGTTGGAATTAGGAATTAAGATTACTGTAGGAGTGTAGTATTGAGGACATTTTGAAAGTCGTACGTATGGGTACGAGAAGTAAAATGAAAATTGAAAATTGGTACGAAAATTCTAAATTGTTCTAAATTTAGTACAATTTTAACTTGGTTTAACGGATAGAGTTTGAATCCTGATATTTGGAAGTAAGATTACTACTAAAGTGAAGGATTGAGGTAGTTTTGGAAAATCTTACTTATGGGTATGAAGAGTTCGACTTGATACTAAGTTTGGTACAATTTGGAATTGTACGAACGGACACAGCTGGAATCTTGAGATTTGGAATTGCTGTAATTATTATGGAATTTACTGTAATTATTTTGTATTAATGTCCGTGTATGGCTGAGATATATCGTCGAAATACGTACCATAAGTATACGAAAATTACTTAATAGTACTCAATTTGTTTTTGTTGGAATTTTTATTTTTTGGAGCAACGTTGATCTCGCTGTTAATGTGTAAGGGTGAGATACGGCTGATCTTTTTGAAAATCGAACTTAAGGGGTACGTACAGTACTAAGATAAAAATAAATATTGATTAAAATTGGTATTAGTGCGACCAAATTTTCAGTGTTTGTCATTTCCATATTATATATTGTTTATTTGTTTTTTTATATCCTTTCCGCATACGAAGTAGCGGGCATTTTGCTAGTATTACATACATACATATAATCTCACCCTTTGTTTTCTGTGATCAGTACAACAATTTATGAAAGGGGCAAAACAAAAAAAAAATGTAAATATTAAACTTACCAACATACGTCGATCGTAGTGAAGGCCTCCATCAGATGAGTATGCTGTTGATTTACGTTGGCTAAATTTGTTATGGATATCATTCAAAAAATAATGTGGTTTTGTCGCTGAATAATCACCAGTATCAATGAAATTCTTGCACCGATCGTACAGCGAGAAGAACAAATTAGTATATAATTTAAAGATGGAGCATATTTTGATTCATTATCTATTAAATTAAATTCTTGGGGTTTCTTAAAGTTTATGTTAATTTATATTGAAACTAAAATTGAGAAAAAAGTAGAATATGAAGATAATCTTAGGGCAATAGATAATTCATCAAAATATGTCAGTACATATCAGTTAATACTTAGCGATTGAAATTTTAAGCTACAATTTTATCCATTTAGGCAATCTTAGAGTTTTCAAAAAAAAACCCCATCAGTGTTATGACGAAATCAATATCAATGGACTCCAAGACAAAGGGCACACCCCGTTGAACTGGATGTATATATTGGTAAATATGATGACGCTGAAGAACCAAATCAGTCTCTATCAAGGTGCGATCAGATTTCTTTCTTGTTGCAACAGTCAGCATATAAAGTTTGTGGTGGTGTTACAAATCGGTTGGAATTCTTAAACATATGCCAATGAGAAATTGAGGGTGTTCATGAATGTTTGCAAATACGTATTGATGAATTTGTTGTCTACAATGAATCGAGATACTTTAAGCCCAAATTAGTTCAACGGGGAAAGTAAAAGTGGTGATGTTTTAGTGCTTCGCTTTGAAGGGATGTCGTATGGCAATATTCCGAATTACCAAATTGGTTATGACGATTACTCCAAGCGCCTATAGTTTTGTTGATGAATCACAAATTTCCTTCGGTTTTTTTGTGATTGGAGATAGATCGTCAAGTAACTCACAAGTGTTTTGGCGTAGAAACAAAGGTTTTAATATTTTTCGAAGCTGCGTTCAACCTGGTAGCTGTCCGATTATCGATTCAATGTTGTTTTTTCCCATAAACTGGTAGGCGTGAATGTACTCTGTGGGCAAATCACTAAATTCTTTGTCACGTTTTTTTGTTGGCGCACAACAGCATGGTTAGTTTTCGGACACAATTGGGGTAGGAAAGACTGCACATCCACTTTGGGAAATTATGTTGGTCTCAGGAATTTGTGCCTATTGCAAAGTCCCTAAAATTTGACACTATCAGAATGTGCTCTCATTTAGTTTTCAATGTCTTACCCTTATCAATAAGAGGAGTTTGATTTAAGGCACAATTAGAGGATTTGTTGCAGATATTTAGTTAAATTTCACTTATTGGGATGACTTGCAATGTTTAAGATTTATTTTAGACTTTGATGGTTGATGTTTTCTTCACGAGAGTTTAATGAGAAAAGAACGATTAAGAATTACAAAGCGGAAGATCAGTCTTTGACATTTATAATGCTTTGACAAAACTTAAAATGTCAAAATATGGTCCTTTGTGTTGGCAACATTCTTGTTCTACACGATCATTATCATATACACCGATAATTACGCTTAACAATATCCGATAATTGTGGTTAACAATAAAAAATGTTTAAGGATATTATATCCTGATTATTTGAAAAGAATTGCACCACAATACTTTACTCTTGAAATACATATAGGATTGTCATAAGTTTCAGTATGTAATGACCCTAATTGTGCCACGGATTGTACAGTACTTGTGTCGTCTTTCTAACAGCTAAGTTACAGGTACAGAATTCTTTTGGGCCGTGATCAAAACAAAACAGAAAAAGATCTTATTCCGTTTTGGTGAATATCAGTTCTGCTTAACAAAAGCAAAAGAATAAGTGGTCGATTGAAAATAAATCAGTGAATTTTAATAGTTTTATTGAATAATATTTAGCTGTACCTAAAGAAGGATTTAATATTTTGCTGAGTCGTGCGGACATAAAGTTGAGTTCTTTGTGATCAAACAAATCGAGAATACCGAGACGAGAATTAGTTTAAATGGGCTTCTATAAATCTGTTGCTGATACTGAATCGTGCAGATCAAAACAAAAAGTGAAAAATCATTGCAATAATTTATGTGTTCATTGCCGGTGTAAAGACAAATATGGTTATGTCAATATTATAAAAATAAATATATTAGATTTGGTTTGTAAATCAAGAAAATTTGTGTTTGGTCTTTTTTTCGGTAACAGTGTCCACCACAAACCTGATAATTTCGCAAGAAATACGCTGAGAAATTAGCCGGAAAAAAGGACACTAAGGACGAATGTCTTTCCCATGGTAAGTACCTATGGGCCTTCCTTCCATGTCCTCTAGCAAGTAGTAGTGGTTTCCTAGTTTCTGCTTTATACGAGATTTTATGAAAACTGGTGATAATTTTGCACTGAATGATTTTTCGGCACAACTTTGTGAAAAATTTCTGTGGAATACAATTTGCCCTACATTATAGTTTTGGAGACGGGTCCTAAGGTTGTAGGAATGCTGATTTTTCTCGTACGCATCTGTTATGTGTTTACGTAAGTCCTGTCTAATAAGTTGGAGACTGTCGTCTTTAGAAATTTTGGCTGTGGGCTCGTCCTAAAGATTCAATTTTCTAAGCAGATCGTATGCTGATCCGTGAGTTATCATATCTATACCGAAAAGGGCATGATAAGGAGAACAGCCGATAGTTTGGTGAAAGCCATTTCGTAGTGCACAGCTTATAGACGATAGGTTTTGGTCCCACTGTTTATGGTCATTCTTCAAGTAGGCTCTTATGCCTGCAATCAACGAACGGTTTACCCGTTCGGATGCATTGGACTGTGGGCTATATAAAGCTGTATACACATGCTTGATGCCCATCTCCGTGAGAAATGCGTTCAACTCATTAGAACGAAATTGACTTCCATTGTCAGTTAGGAGACACTCAGGTACTCCGTAAAGATGGAAAATATGTTGCAATAAGAAGTCTTTGATTGGAGATGCCGTAAATTTTTTCAAAGGACAAAGCCAATGAAACTTTGAAAGGTGGTCGAGAACAATGAGAAGGCCAATGTGGCCACCCTTGCTCCTCGGATATGGTCCAAGGATGTCAACGTATAGGCGTTGAAAGGGACGAACTGCTTCCACCAATTTACCCGTTGGCGGTTTCAAGATTATGTTCGGAGCTTTGGTGGTTTTGCAAACTTCGCAATTTCGTACATAATCACGCACATCCTTAACCATTCCCGGCCAAAAAAATGTGCGTCGTAGCAACTCCAATGTTTTCGCCATTCCATTCCCTCGAAATGGTGTCATTGCGAAGTCTGTGTGGAATCCACAGTTTCCAACTAATTTGCTCCTGGGCCTCTTCTCCTGAGTAGTGCTCAGTGCGGTAATATACGTATTTATCTACAATTTTCATGTCCGGGTATTTGCTTGGGTCATTAACTATTTGGACTTTTAAGTGGCAATAATCGTCATCATCAAAATACGGAGAGTCGAATGCTACCCCTGGCTCAGAAATCTCCAAGGATGAAACTTCATCACTTGGAATTCTCGAAAGAGCATCCGGAACGATGTGGTCTTTTCCTTTCCGGTGGCTTATGCTAAATCAGTAAGGCTGCAATTTAAAGACCCATCTGGCTAGCCTTCCACTTAAGTCAGGCTGCCGCATAAGCCACAGTAGACTCGAGTGGTCTGTTACCACCTTCAAATTCCTGGAGCTCGAGGTAGCATCGAAACTTTTTGATAGCTTCAAGAGCAGCTAAACACTCACGCTCCGTAACGCTGTAGTTACGTTGCGCGGTGTTTAACTTTTTGCTCATGAAGGCTATCGGCTTTTCATTACCCTCATCATCGAGTTGGACGAGCACAGCACCGATGCCAAAGTCACTTGCATCACAGTGTAAATAGAATTTCTTGGAGAAATCCGGGTTACTTAACACTGGTGCAGAAGTGAGAAGTGCCTTGACTAGGTCAAAGGCTTGCTGTGCTTCGTCAGTCCAATTGAATTTACGCTTTGTCGTCACAACCTCGGTGATGGGGAATGTTTCTGAGGAGAAGTTTTTAATGAAACGACGATACCAACCACATAAACCTAAAAATCCACGAACTTGCCTTAAGTTCTTAGGCACAGGCCAGTTGGATATCGCCGAAATTTTCTCGGGGTCTGTGGTAATACCGCCGTTTCCTATTATGTAACCAAGATAATTGGTTTTGGAGACACAAAACTTACTTTTTGCCACATTTAGAGTAAGGTTGGCCCTCCTAAATTGAGCCGAAATTCTCATTAATATTTCAATGTGTGTTTCAAAGTCTTCTGATACAATGACCATATCGTCAAGGTATCCGAAGACGGTATGGCGCAAACCTGGGGGGATGAGCTCATCCATCTGCCGACACATAGTTTGGGGTGCATTGCACAGCCCGAAAGGCATTACCACAAACTGGTAGAGTGGCCTACCCGGGACTGTGAATGCAGTCAGCTGTTTGGATGGCTCATCAAGACCAATTTGCCAGAAGGCATCTTTGAGGTCTAGTTTCGATATAATGTTTGCTTTTGGGAGGCTTGAAAATATTCCCTCAATGTTGGGAAGCGGGTATGCGTCTTTTTTGGTTACGGAATTTAATTTCCGCGCATCCAAACACAATCGCACCTTGTTCGGCTTCACCACGAGCCTCATGGGAGAGCTCCATGGCGAAGTCGAAGGCTCAATAACTCCTAAATCAAGCATTCGGTCAATTTCACCGAACATCAATTTCTCTACCGCTGGCGAAACAGAGTAGAACCTCTGTTTTATTGGCTTGGCATGCCCTACATCAATTACATGTTTAATCAATGAGGTTCTGCCGAGCCCTTGCTTCTCGAAGTTTGGAAATAGGGCTATTACTGTTTCCAACTGTCTCATTTCGGTAGGCGACAATTTGAGATGAGAATTGTTAATAGTATCATTATTCTGATTTAATTCTGCCACATCTGGTACACAGATGTTATTATTCTTAAACGAAACAATGTCAAGAGGACCTAACAGATTTCCCAAAAGATTGAAAGTTTTCCAAAAATCAATACCAAGTATTAATCTGTGTGAAATTGTTGGTATAATGAAAAGCCTCATATCTTTGGTTTGACCTTTGAATGTCACGTTGACATTTACCCAACCTAAAACGTCTTGCCTTTGACCATCTGCAGTTTTAACCCAGGATTTACATGGAGAGAAATTTGGAAGTTTGGAGAAGTTCTTTTGAGCTAAGTCACTACCTATGCAACTCACATTAGCTCCGGTGTCTAACAGACCATATTCCTGTAAGTCCAAAAAGGATACCATTGCATAATATCTCTGGTCGTTAGGATTCGAAACAATGGAGGAAATTTGTATTTTTCTACAGATTTTTCTACGCCGAAAGTATGTTCGAAGCCGGGTTGTAGAACGCTTTGGAGTTTTGTGGTCAGAAATTGTAGAAACGTTAAAAATTTCATTACGTTTTTTCATATAATTCTGCCAACGCTGATGATATGGTATTATGGGGTATATTATCCGAGCGAGGTCAACATTGGAGACATTGTTCAATGTATTCGTTGTTGGTTTTTTCAGTATTGTAACATTTTCATAAAGTGGCGTTGACGGATCAGGGTATGTGGAAGTTATATTAGAGTTTAAAGTCGAAGGGTTCAAAATTGGGCCAACTTTCAGACATTGTCCTTTTGAGGGCCCAGGTGCCTGAAGTTTTTTGGGGCATTTGAATTGCATGACAAACACTTTGTGCACTGTGGCTTATAAACGTTTTTTGTGCCACATCCGTAGCAGAAGATAGTCCTGTCTTCTTTACAGTCTTGCCACGAATGGCCTGTGTTATCGCAGTTCCAACATTTAAAATGTGTGTCCTGCTTTTGGACTGAATTAACCATACTTTCGGGCTCGAATTCATCAGTTTCTTCCACAATTTCGGCCACTTGTTTTCTTTGAGGAAAATTCATGTTTTGATGAGGACGGGGTACGAGAGTCCTGCGGACATACTCGTCACTAAGAAAGTTTTCGCGCATCTGTACGAGCTTTCTTAGATGGGAAAGGGAATGTATTGGAACATACAATAAGTCCTGCCTAATCTCGGGCCCAAATTTCTTGCAATTATCTCGATGAATTCTTCTTATAGGTGTCGATAATCTATCGGCAATTATTTGTAGAGCATCGAAGAAAACATCATATGACTCATTGGGTTTTTGTTTTCTATTACGCAATTCCTCTCTGAGGTCGAAAGCGGATTTCATATCTTTGTATTGATTTCTAATTGCTTTGGAAAACAAATCCCATGTAATGACTGGCACTTGCTTGTGGTAGCGCCAGTACCACTCGCGTGCTTTTCCTGTGAGGAGCGTGTTTAAGTTTTTGCAAATCACGGAGAAATCGCCATTGAAAGTCTCCTTCGTGAGAGTTTTTACTCTGTATAAAAACTCATCAATACTCAGACCTGTTGACGACCCGTCGAATTTTAAGTTCCAATTGTTAATTATGGAAGTGATTTTGTCTGCATGAGGATTGCCATAAAAGAACTGATCAGAATGAGAAAAAGGACGGTTTTGTGAATTTGGAGGAAATTTAGGGGGATTCTGACCATTATTCATAGGCCAATTTTGAGGATTCTGTAGCTGGGGATTCTGACCATTATTCATAGGCCAATTTTGGGGATTATGTGGTTGAGGATTCTGTGGCTGGGGATTCTGACCTTTATTCATAGGCCAATTTTGAGGGTACTGAGGCATAGGAAAATTTTGAGGATTATGTGGCTGGGGAACATGACCCCGATTCATAGGCCAATTTTGAGGGTTCTGAGGCTTGGGAAACTGACCATTATTCGTAGGCCAATTTTGAGGATTCTGGGGAATCTGACATTGAGGTAGAGTTAATTTTTGAAAAAAATTGGTGACCTGATTTTCAATCATCTTATTAATTTCATTATAATCAATGTTCTGGTTGTTATTAATGGGAGAGGTTGTGGAAAAGGAGAGCGATTCATCACGGTTTCTTTCAGGAGTACAGAGACTTTCTGATTGAAGGCATGACGGATTTCCATTATCCTTAAACAGATTCTTTGAAACACTACGTGTATAGTAATGCTTAGCCATAGCTCCTCTGGGTTTCCCTTTAGTATTCGTAGGGTTAGAAGATCGAGTTGGCTTTGGAGGGACAGTAAATGTTTTTAGTTCATTCAAAGCGCACTCTCTTTTGCAAACAGGACATTCCATCGATGAAGCTAAGTGCAACTCAATACATGCTCTGTGAAAAGCATGGGAGCATTCACTTAATAGCATACATTCGTAATTTTCTTTTAATGACTGTTTGCAAATATGACATGTATTGTTCGCATTATTATTTAAATTTGTGGAAGATGGTGGAGGTAACTCCGGAGGTAGTGTTTCCTCGAAAGCCATTATAAAATGTATAACCAGTCTATACCAAAAAGTTTTTAAATTTATCTGGGTGATAAATGGAAAATTAATTCAACCGAGTTTTGATGGATACATATATTTTTAGACGTTTCTCACTAGAAAAGGTACAAATATAGGGAATGAGGAAAGGATGTTATTTTCGAAGAACCATGGATGAAAAAGTCCGGGAATTCAAGACACACCAACTAAACTTATACTTTTTCTGATATGGTTTTTTTTTCCTGTAACCAAATAGGTCATTAAAATGCTTAAATTTGTTCGCTAAATTACTGAATTCCATATTTGGAAACAATGCTGATACCTCAGTCTTGTATACCAAAACTCAACGAAATATATATATGAAAGTGAAATTAAAATACATATTTTTGTAAGGAACATCTAAGGGCAAAACAAATGTAAGCCATCCAAGGTCAGCTAATTCGAGGTAAACCCCAAATCACCGAATATCCAAAGGATCCTTGACAGAAGATTGCCGGTAGGGGCCCCTATTCAAAATGTATGTTTCCAATTTCCTTAATACTGAAATCTACTAAGCAAGAAAAAAAAAATCCGGATAGAGCAAAAAGGGTATAATCCTTTCGCCCCACGTTGGGCGCCAAATAATGTAATGTACACAACTAAAAAAATGGTTGTTGATGCATATTTATAAAGAAGATGATGGCATCGTGGAACTAGAGTGATGTTAGGACTGTGGGAGCCTATGAAAAAGTAGCTACAGCGGGTTGCGGGGTTTTTGTCCTTTTGTCCAGACTCCCTTAATTTATGGAAATCGTTCCAATCCTCTTTTACAGCTATCAACGAATCCGAGTTCCGAGATGGATTGAATTTGTTCCAAACAGCAAGATAGAATTTCATGGATTTTCAGACGCATCCGAAAAAGCGTATGCTGCAGCAATCTATATTCGAATCCTGCATCGAGATAACATTTGCTCACATTTAATTTCCTCCAAAACTAAAGTTGCTCCGATTAAAACCTTATTCATTCCAAGGTTAGAGCTCTGTGCTGCCGTACTACTTGCTGAGTTGATTGATAACTTACTTCCACAATTCGATGTTCCTCAATATACTTTTTACTGCTGGACGGACTCCACAATTGTACTATCGTGGCTTTCTAAACCTCCATGTCACTGGAACACATTTGTGGCAAACAGGGTGTCCAAAATCGTCCAAATTGTCGATCCTCCAAAATGGCATCATGTTGAATCCGAGTTGAACCCTGCAGATCTTGCTAGCCGAGGAGTTGTGGTGGACACTGTTACCGAAAAAAAGACCAAACACAAATTTTCTTGATTTACAAACCAAATCTAATATATTTATTTTTATAATATTGACATAACCATATTTGTCTTTACACCGGCAATGAACACATAAATTATTGCAATGATTTTTCACTTTTTGTTTTGATCTGCACGATTCAGTATCAGCAACAGATTTATAGAAGCCCATTTAAACTAATTCTCGTCTCGGTATTCTCGATTTGTTTGATCACAAAGAACTCAACTTTAAGTCCACACGACTCAGTAAAATATTAAATCCTTCTTTAGGTACAGCTAAATATTATTCAATAAAACTATTAAAATTCACTGATTTATTTTCAATCGACCACTTATTCTTTTGCTTTTATTAAGCAGAACTGATATTCACCAAAACGGAATAAGATCTTTTTCTGTTTTGTTTTGATCACGGCCCAAAAGTATTCTGTACCTGTAACATAGCTGTTAGAAAGACGACACAAGTACTGTACAATCCGTGGCACAATTAGGGTCATTACATACTGAAACTTATGACAATCCTATATGTATTTCAAGAGTAAAGTATTGTGGTGCAATTCTTTTCAAATAATCAGGATATAATATTCTTAAACATTTTTTATTGTTAACCACAATTATCGGATATTGTTAAGCGTAATTATCGGTGTATATGATAATGATCGTGTAGAACAAGAATGTTGCCAACACAAAGGACCATATTTTGACATTTTAAGTTTTGTCAAAGCATTATAAATGTCAAAGACTGATCTTCCGCTTTGTAATTCTTAATCGTTCTTTTCTCATTAAACTCTCGTGAAGAAAACATCAACCATCAAAGTCTAAAATAAATCTTAAACATTTCAAGTCATCCCAATAAGTGAAATTTTACTAAATATCTGCAACAAATCCTCTAATTGTGCCTTAAATCAAACTCCTCTTATTGATAAGGGTAAGACATTGAAAACTAAATGAGAGCACATTCTGATAGTGTCAAATTTTAGGGACTTTGCAATAGGCACAAATTCCTGAGACCAACATAATTTCCCAAAGTGGATGTGCAGTCTTTCCTACCCCAATTGTGTCCGAAAACTAACCGTGCTGTTGTGCGCCAACAAAAAAACGTGACAAAGAATTTAGTGATTTGCCCACAGAGTACATTGACGCCTACCAGTTTATGGGAAAAAACAACATTGAATCGATAATCGGACAGCTACCAGGTTGAACGCAGCTTCGAAAAATATTAAAACCTTTGTTTCTACGCCAAAACACTTGTGAGTTACTTGACGATCTATCTCCAATCACAAAAAAAACGAAGGAAATTTGTGATTCATCAACAAAACTATAGGCGCTTGGAGTAATCGTCATAACCAATTTGGTAATTCGGAATATTGCCATACGACATCCCTTCAAAGCGAAGCACTAAAACATCACCACTTTTACTTTCCCAGTTGAACTAATTTGGGCTTAAAGTATCTCGATTCATTGTAGACAACAAATTCATCAATACGTATTTGCAAACATTCATGAACACCCTCAATTTCTCATTGGCATATGTTTAAGAATTCCAACCGATTTGTAACACCACCACAAACTTTATATGCTGACTGTTGCAACAAGAAAGAAATCTGATCGCACCTTGATAGAGACTGATTTGGTTCTTCAGCGTCATCATATTTACCAATATATACATCCAGTTCAACGGGGTGTACCCTTTGTCTTGGAGTCCATTGATATTGATTTCGTCATAACACTGATGGGGTTTTTTTTGAAAACTCTAAGATTGCCTAAATGGATAAAATTGTAGCTTAAAATTTCAATCGCTAAGTATTAATTGATATGTACTGACATGTACAATCGTGGACGGTTGGCCGGGAGTGGACTGTAGATAGATTGAAAGAAATAGCGGTGGCAACTCCCACAATCGTAACACCAGTTGATAGACAAAAAAAGGCAATCGTTTAAAAGGTTAAAGTTGAGCGGTTGAGTCAAAGTTTTATTTTTCGTGGTTAATACAATGACTTTCGAAATCCAAGTGAAGTGAAATATAAAGATGAAGCCATTTGCAAACATTTGCTTCTTTTTTAAAAGGTAGCGAAACAAGTGGAATTAAATCTAAGAAATGGTAGCCTTTACAATTGAGTGAAGTTTTTATTTGAGAACAAGGCTACCAGATCGCGTAAACTAGAAATCAGTTACATTTAAAGCGGGAATTAATTTTGTTCTTAACACTAGTTGTTGAACTCGCTTCAACATGGCGGCCCCCTTGCGTTGACTCAACTTAATATTCTCAGCCTCTGGATGCCACGAAGCGCAAGTCAGAGTTATGGGCAAGATTTGATGAAATTCGGTTCTTGGCAGATGTGACATTAGATGTAAGCTAGAAAATGGCTAGACGTAAGATTATCTATATATATAAATGAGCTTGGTGATAAGTGATTGACTGACTGACTGACTGACTCATCATCAACGCCCAGCCAAAACGGCTAAAGCTAGGAGCTTGAAATTTTACCAGTGGGTAACTGTTGATGCAAATGTGCGAGATAAGGCCGGGTTTTAGAAAATTCGTCCTGGAACCACAAAAAATAACAACAACAAAAATCCTTATTTTTCATTATTATTACGTACTTATGCACTTATTTGCCCTCTGCAAGACATGTGTCAAATTAACAATGCTATAACTTCATGATACCGTAAACGATCACACATAATTTCAAATTTTGTAGTTTACTTCTAGGCGCACTTATTTTACCGTAAACCACTAAATAATATAAAGACAAGACATTTGTTATCTTCCATTGCAACAGATGTCGTGAATAACTAAATGTTTGCAAATCAATGAAAGTGCAATAAAATTGTGCATACTACCACTATTTATTTGCAATTAAGAATTTTATCGTATATGGAGATGTACAGTCATAACTATTCAATTTCAAAATCTGTAATTTGAAGAAATCGATAACTAATTAATGAAATCAATAATAGGCCCCAGGAATATAGGAATTTGGTATGGAAATCAAGGTTGGGAAGTGGTGCTTCTAAAAGGAAATGGTTTGGAAAATTACCAATCATGTGTACGAAAAGTATTAAATGGTACTAAATTTAGTACAATTTAGATTTGGGTGAACGTAGCTGAAGAGCTGGAAACCTGAAATTTGGAATTAAGGTTACTGTTGTAGTGTAGGATTGAGATATGAGGGTAGTTTTGGAAATTCGTGCTTATGTGTATGAAAAGTACTAAATGGTACTAAATTTGATACAATGGGGATTTGGGTGAACGGATAATAGCTGGAATCTCGATATTTGGAATTGAGATTACAGGTGGGGTGTAGGATTGAGGTAGTTTTGAAAATTCGTACTTATGGGTACGAAAAGTACTAAATGGTACTAAATTTAGTACAATTTGGATTTGAATGAACGGATAGAGCTGGAAACCTGAAATTTGGAATTAATATTACTGTTGAAGTGTAGGATTGAGATATGAGGGTAGTTTTGGAAATTAGTACTTATGTGTACGAAAAGTACTAAATAGTACTAAATTTGGTACAATAGGGATTTGGGTGAACAGATAGAGCTGGAATCCTGATATTTGGAATTGAGATTACTGTTGGAGTGTAGGATTGAAGAACTTTTGGAAATTCGTACTTATGTGTATGAAAAGTACTAAATGGTACTAAATTTGATACAATGGGGATTTGGGTGAACGGATAAAAGCTGGAATCTCGAAATTTGGAATTGAGATTACGGGTGGGGTGTAGGATTGAGGTAGTTTTGAAAATTCGTACTTATGGGTACGAAAAGTACTAAATGGTACTAAATTTAGTGCAATTTGGATTTGGGTGAACGTATGTATGTAGCTGGAAACCTGAAATTTGGAATTAAGATTACTGTGAAGTGTAGGACTGAGATATGAGGGTGGTTTTGCAAATTCGTACTTATGTGTTCGAAAAGTACTTAATTTGGTACAATAGGGATTCGAGTGAACGGACAGAGCTGGAATCCTGAAATTTGAAATTGAGATTATTGTTGGAGCATAGGATTGGGGAAATTTTGGAAATTCGTATTTATGTGTACGAATAGTACTAAATGGTACTAAATTTAGTACAATTTAGATTTGGGTGAAAGGAAAGAGCTGGAAACCTGAAATTTGGAATTAATATTACTGTTGAAGTGTAGGATTGAGATATGAGGGTGGTTTTGGAAATTAGTACTTATGTGTACGGAAAGTACTAAATGGAACTAAATTTTGTATAATGGGTATTTGGGTGAACGGATAGCTCTGGAATCTCGAAATTTGGAACTGAGATTACTGGTGGAGTTTAGTATTGTGGAAGTTTTGGAAATTCGTACATAGGGTACGAAAAATACTAAATAGCACTAAATTTGGTACAGTTTCGATTTGTGTGAGCGGATAGAGTTTGATTCCTCAAATTTGGACTAAGGATCACTGATGAAGAGTAAGAAATATGCACCAAAGGGTTTTTGGAAACTTGAGTGTACGAAAAGTACTAAATGGCACTAAATTTAGTACAATTTGGATTTGGGTGAACGGATAGAGCTGGATTCCTGAAATTTGGAATTGATATTACTGTTGGAGTGTAGGACTGGGGAAGTTTTGGAAATTCTTACTTATGTTAATGAGAAGTACTAAATTTGGGGCAATGGGGATTTGGGTGAACGGATATAGTTGGAATCTCGAAATTTGGAATTGAGATTACTGGTGGGGTGTAGAATTGAGGTAGTTTTGAAAATTCGTACTTATTGGTACGAAAAGTACTAAATGGTACTAAATTTAGTGCAATTTGGATTTGGGTGAACGTATGTATGTAGCTGGAAACCTGAAATTTGGAATTAAGATTACTGTGAAGTGTAGGACTGAGATATGAGGGTGGTTTTGGAAAGTCGTACTTATGTGTTCGAAAAGTACTAAATTTGGTACAATAGGGATTCGAGTGGACGGACAGAGCTCGAATCCTGAAATTTGAAATTGAGATTATTGTTGGAGCATAGGATTGGGGAAATTTTGGAAATTCGTATTTATGTGTACGAATAGTACTAAATGGTACTAAATTTATTACAATTTGGATTTGGGTGAACGGATAGAACTGGAATCCTGAATTTTAAGTATTTTAATTTTATTTATTTTAATTTAAAGTATGAATTTTAGTAAACGGAAAGAGTTAGAATTTGAAACCCGTTCGCGGTAGGCTATAGAGTAGAATTTGGATTTGGGTGACGGATAGTGTTTGAGTCCTGAAATTTGAAATTAGGATAACTATTGGAGTGTAGGACTGAGGTAGTAAGGGTACGAAAATTACTAAGTGGTACTACCTGTGACACAATTTGGAATCCTGGAATTCGGTCAGACTGCTGGAATTCGGTCAGACTGCTGTTCACCCAGACTGATGGGGGTTCATTTTGAAATCAAAACTATTTTGATTTTCATCAGTCTTGGAAAACTCACACATACATTTCAAAATTTCAAAAATTTACACATACTACCATAAATGCTGGCAGTCAGACTGACTAATGAGTGGGGGCCTTAAGATTGAGATGGAAGTAGTTTTTGAAATTCGTACTTATGGGTACGAAATGTACCAAATGGTACAACTTGGATTTGAGTGCACGGATAGCGCTGGAATCCTGTTATTTGGAATTATGGTTACTGTTTAAGTGAAGGATTAAGGTTGTTTTGGAAAATCGAATTGTACAGAATTTGGTACAATTTGTTTTTGTGTAAAGGGGTTTTTGGAAATTCGTCGTAGAAAGGTACGAAAAGTGCTAAAGTGTACTAAATATGGAATCCATTGTATTAGGCAAACGCGAAGAGCTAGAATTCTGAAATTTTGAGCGAGTGGTCATTGGTGGAGAGTTAGGAAGATGTACCAAAGGGTATTTAGAAACTCGACCTATAAGTGTACGAAAAGTACTAAATGTTTCTAAATTTGGTACCAATTGCATATTTTTAATGGATAAAGCTAGAATCTTCAAATTTGGTATGGGAATCAAGGTTGGGAAATGGCGTTGAAATAAGGATATGGTTTTGGAAGTTCGTTTTTGATTACGAGCAGTAATAAATTTGGATTTGGGTGAACGGATAGAGATGGAATCCTAAAGTTTTGAATTAAGATTACTGTAGGGGTGTAGGATTGAGATAGTTTTGGAAATTCGTACCTTTGGGTACGAAAAGTACTAAATGGTACTAAATTTGGTACAATTTGGATTTGGATGAACGGAACTAAGATTACTGCCGGACAGTAGAATTGAGGTAGTTTGGAAATTCGTACTTATGGGTACGAAAACCACTTGTTACGCGCGGACTTAGATAGAAATTATTGGTGACCGATAGCCGCTCGGGTACGCTTGCATTCTAGCACAACCTAGCTCGTCGGGAATTGGGTGGATTCGTGAGCGCTAAAAAAAGTCACAATCCGCCGTAATACGTCTTCGTACCCTCTCCGATTTGGACCCCTCACAACTTCTGCTAACCGTGGCACTGTATGGATGTTTCACAGGCCTTGACCATCCCTCCCAACCATGCCGTAGTGGTCAATAAACACAATAATTAATTTTACTTACGGCCCCTTATCAGCTGTTTATTGTTTACTTCACTTACTTACTTTGCATATTTTATTGTCCGTCCGTCTTATCCAATCGCCGATTCTATTACACACACCCGCCTTTAATTTAGTTTCTCATTTCAAATTTATTCATTTTCCTCATTTGGTATTTACATTTCTTTTATATTTTAACCCTAGTGTTAGTAATCATTAACTTATATTTCTATTTTACAGTTCCTTCCTAAATTCTCTTCAATTCACTTCTGTTTCATATTTATTTTTTTTTTTTTTTTGCTTAATTTGCCTGTTCAATATATTCTCTTAAATTAAAAAAAATTGTTTATAACTTACTCACAATTTCGTACATTACTTATCTCCTTAAAAAAAACTGTTATACGGCCGCTCTCAGTGTTGGATGGCTGGTGCTCTCGACAAATGATTTTTTTTCTTACGGGCTCAATCTCTTTTCGTATTCCTTTTGGGCTATGATGGATGAGTACTCACGTAACGTCTGGGTTGTTGTTATTGCCGCCAACTATTCTGTAATTTTTTTTGTTGCGTTTTACTTTTGCTACCTTCGTACTTCTGTGAACGTGGAGTAAATGTAATGATCATAACTTGATGATTGTCGTGAGGAGGGAAGGGCTTAACTATTTCGTCTTTCTTCGTTCCTTCTCGATAGACTTAACGGCAGTCCCCTCGTGTTTCTATGACCGTTGTGTAGATATGATGATCATTATTGGATGATTATTGTGAAGTGGGAAGGGCTAAATTAATTTGTCTTTCTTTGTGCCTTCTTGATGGATTTAACGGCTGCCATTCGATTTGCCAGATGGATATTGACATACTCCAGTTTCTTTATCATGCCATATGAGGGGTAATGTCTATGACGATTATGATGTTAGGAGAAGATTTCAGCACGAAGGCTGCGCTTTTTTATTTACGCCCGCTCGACCCACTGAACTTCGCTTTAATTTATATGATTGAAAACGATAGTATTCTTTGTCAGCAATTCATTAAATGGTGTATTTTATAAAATTGTTCAGACAAGATGATGGTTGTTTAACAATCACTGATCTATCAATTTGTGTTCCTTTTTCCTTGCGAGTTTCTTTTACCTCTTAACACATTCGCTGTTCAATCCAAAAAGAACGTCCCGTTCGTGCCGTACTTTTTTGTAACCTTTCTTTATTATTTCCAATTTAACCAATCATGTCGTTGTGTTCCAGTGCATTCACAGCTGACTCGGCATTTATCTCCCCTTTGCGCTTAACCAACACTACACCCACTTCATGACTAAGACTATTTAGTGCGTTAACCGAAACATACTTATTTAAATTTTAAGTTACTTTCTATTGTACAGTACATTATCTTAGATATAAATATTTTCTTTAAAAAATATATATAATATTGTTTACGTAATCCGCAACAGGGCGAGTTAATCGATCGACTTCGGATGATGGTTGACTCGAAAAGCGACTTTTACGTTTCTTTTTTTTTTGTCCGCGCTGAACGTGGGGTAAGAGCCCACGGAGATCTCATGCTCTCATACTAATCATCTGAATATTTAACAAAATATCATGTACGAATATTTTCTACATGGTGAATACCAACAGACTTTCCATTAGTGTCCCCAAGCTCATACAAAGAGTTTCCTACTTCTCTTAAAACAACAGACTTTAAATATTTAGGGGCCAATTTGGCACTGTAGTCCTTAGATGCGTCACTCAGTCTAAAATTTCTCCTGTATACCGTCTGCCCAACCGTATATCGCACATTTCTTGAACGCATATCATAAACC